>NC_084556.2:14582500-14745000 GCF_033978685.3 Nerophis lumbriciformis | reverse complement strand
GGTTGTAGCATTTCAAGGGAAAACAGAGCGAGGATGCTACAAGTGTTTCCTAGCAACAGTTCCCTGCGGTAGCCCTCCCCCTCTCCTCCACGCATACCTTTACCAAGATACAGCAATGCACCACTCACTTCAAACCTGAAGTACATTGTCATTCTCACCGTGGCGCGTGACAAAAATGTCACAATTGAACCTTTTTAAAATGGTCTCATTAAAAAAAAAAAGCTTTTTAGGCCCCCGCTCTGTTGGTTTGTAAACATATTTTGTGGGATTTAGGGAGCGGTGCTCAACAAGCTGGAGCAGACAGCCTGCCCGCCATAGGGCAGTTGAGGAGGGGGAGTTGATGCAATGGTGATGGCAGCAGAGAGAGGGCAGTAAAGTCTGACAAATGTGTGCAAGCAGGTGGTCACGCATCTCTTAACCTGCAGGGAACAAAAACAACATTTACTCTGTTTAAAATATACAAATGTCAACCCGTGTCCTTCATCCCTCTTGGGTGTTCTCCTCAGATAAAAAGCAGAGGAATAAGCAGGTGACTGGAATTTTAAAAGCCTGTCACCTTCATGTGTGGGCGATCCTTTTTTTTTTTTTTTTACATTTTATTTCATAGCATCAGATGTTATCCTACGCATGGCTGCGTTCAGCACAGCTCGGGGCCCATACAATTTGTGGTAGTATTCCTAAAAGCTCAGCTGTTTGCCGTGGCAAAGCGTGGACCTACACCAGGGGTCGGCAACCCGCGGCTCCGGAGCCGCATGCGGCTCTTTGATCACTCTGATGCGGCTCAGCTGCATACTTGCCGACCCCCCTGATTTTTCCAGGAGACTTCCGAATTTCAGTACCTCTCCTAAAAATCTCCCGGGGTAACCATTGTCCGATTTTCACCAGGACAACAATAATGAGGGCGTGCCGTGCTGGCACTGCCTTTAGCATCCTTTACAACCTGCCGTCGCGTCAGCTTTTTTCACCATACTATCTGCGTGCCGGCCCAGTCACATGTTGCATAGGGTTTCTGCCTACACACGTAAGTGACAGCAAGGCATACTTGGTCAACAGCCATATAGGTTACACTGAGGGTGGCGATATAAACAACTTTAACACTCTTACTAATATGCGCCACAATGTGAACCCACACCAAACAAGAATGACAAACACATTTTGGGAGAACATCCGCACCGTAACACAACATTAACACAACAGAACAAATACCCAGAATCCCATGCATCCCCAACTCTTCCGGGCTACATTATACACCCCCGCTACCACCAAACCCCGCCCCCCCCCAACCCCGCCCACCTCAACCAACGCACGGAGGGGGGGGTGTTGATGTGTGTGTGTGTGTGTGTGGGGGCAGGGTTGGGGGGGCGGGGTCTTGGTGGTAGCGGGGGTGTATAATGTTGTGTAGCTGTTGTGTTTATGGTGTGTTACGGTGCAGATGTTCTCCCAAAATGTGTTTGTCATTCTTGTTTGGTGTGGGTTCACATTGTGGCGCATATTAGTAAGAGTGTTAAAGTTGTTTATATCGCCACACTCAGTGTAACCTGTATGGCTATTGAGCAAGTATGCCTTGCAGTCACTTACGTGTGCAGGCAGGGGCCGCTTACAACATGTAACCGGGCTGGCACACTGTTAGTACAGGCTGTAGAGGGCGCTAATGGAAGTGCCATCACGGCACGCCCTATTAGTGTTATTTGGGTGAAAATCAGCAGACATTCGAGAGGATAGTTGCCCTGAATTACGGGAATCTCCCGGAAAAATCGGGAATGTTGGCAAGTATGACGCTGTCAAGCGGCATTCATATAAAACAACGTCTCACGGGCCGAGTATCTGAGACGCTTGATTTATACATAGCACAAAGCAAAAAAAAACTTTGTATGCAGTGTTATTTCATTTTAAATTTCAAAAGAGTTTTGTGGCTCCCATTGTTTTCTTTAATTTGTGAAACAGGTCAAAATGGCTCTTTGAGTGGTAAAGGTTGCCGACCCCTGACCTACACCAACATTAATACTCGGGAATCGCACATATCAAGATGTCGCCATGACAACAACCTCGTAAAGCTCACACTTTGTAGTGTTCAGATGATGACATTGGCGAAATGTTCACGCTGACCCGAAAAGGCTGTAAGCTGCATGCCAGGCCAGTAGTTGGCGACGTCACGCAAATGTGAAGCAAAATGTGTACTCACTCCTTTTTTATCCGACATCTTTTTCGGTCCGTTTGTTGGACCAATATCTTACATATCCTACTGACTACCAGGGTCATCTGCGGGAGACACTTGTGTGGTTTTCAAACTAAATAAATAAAGGAAAAATAAAATGTCTACTGCAGTGGGCACTTTGTTTGAGAAACGCGCAAATGCTACAGTAGTAAAGCGGTCTGCATTGTTGTTTTGGTTGTGAAGTACTCGTGCATGCCTTCACTAAACGTGCTTATTCTCGCTTTTTACTGACTTTACAATTTTCAACCTTTAGATTTTAAAGGACCCATCATGTCTCACTAACTGACATTTTACTAACAGTGTGGATAAAGGCATGTAAAACTATAATTTTTTTTTATCACTTAATTGCATGTTAATAATCATGTTAATAATGATTTACTGTAGCAGATTGCGGGCAGCACGGTGGAAGAGGGGTTAGTGCATCTGCCTCACAATACGAAGGTGCTGAGTAGTCTGGGGTTCAATCCCAGGCTCGGGATCATTCTGTGTGGAGTTTGCATGTTCTCCCCGTGACTGCGTGGGTTCCCTCCGGGTACTCCGGCTTCCTCCCACCCCCAAAAACATGCACCTGGGGATAGGTTGATTGGCAACACTAAAATTGGCCCTAGTGTGTGAATGTGAGTGTGAATGTTGTCTGTCTATCTGTGTTGGCCCTGCGATGAGGTGGCGACTTGTCCAGGGTGTACCCCGCCTTCCGCCCGATTGTAGCTGAGATAGGCTGCAGCGCCCCCCGCGACCCCGAAGGGAATAAGCGGTAGAAAATGGATGGATGGATGGATGTAGCAGATTGCGACATCAAATCGGATATTTGTGATAATTGTCCTCAAAATACGATCATTTGAAAATGACCGCAGTTTCTCTGTAGCATTGAATATGGCGTCCCACAAGAGTCTGTATTCAGCCCCCTTGCATTCGTATGTCATTCCCTCCAGGATTTTGCAATGTCCCAATGATTCACGCTAAATCAACCAATCCTTGCACATTATGTGCAGCCCAGCAATTTTGTCCAAACCTGCACATTTTGGACAATCATCGTCAAAATGTCCCAGTAGCACTGAAATGCAACGCAACTGTCTAACCCAGGGGTGTCAAACTAATTTAAGGTCAGGGGCCGCATGGAGGAAAATCTATCAAATTAAAAATAAAGGCAATTCAGGTTGTTTTCTTTGTTTTACTTGGGCCAAAAATAGAAAAAGCACATTCTGAAAACGTACAAATCACAAATAATCCTCTTGACAACACACTTAAAATTTGTTGAAAATTCTGAGGAAATTGGTGCAGCTTCAAAAACACAATGAGCTTAGACTTCGTCTCAGTGTTATCTACAAAGCCAGGATTAAACTTTAAATCAGTCTTTCTGGGATTGAACAAAAAACACAACATGTAAACTCTTCTAGGTATCAAATACCTCCTTTTTTCATGTCCACGTATCAATCCAGAGCTAACTCAAAAAACCGTAACAAACGGAGTTAAAAAGTATTCAAAAAGGGTTAAATTCACTTTTCTCATGTCTGACAGAGACATTATGGGGGAGTAAGGGTGCAAAATGACAATGTGTTCAAAGCAGAAGACATAAAACGGCAGGTTTTAAGTTTCATGTGGGTCTAGGAGGAGGAGCCACAGTCCCCCTTTACGGTGTACCTCTTGCTTGGCCCCGGTATAAACCGTTTGCTTGCCTAACAGAATTGCTATTGTGACATCCAGTGGACACATTTAGAACAGCAGTTTTTTTTTGTTAAAAAAAAACAGCTCATTTTTATACTTGGCAAACTCATCACGCGGGCCGGATAAAACCTGTACGTACGCGGGCCGTACCTTTGACACCCCTGGTCTAACCAATCAAATGTCTTCACTTACTTGTTTACAATGACAGAGGTTCATGCGTTCACCTATTTACTACTCATCATCATTCGTTCCTTTTTTGGAAATATGTGATTTCCCACCATTTGTTGGTGTGTAGTTTTGCCTTGACTTTACTATTGTTTATCTTTTTCCCCGTCGCACTCTAAGAAGTACAAGCAAAGTACAGCCACATTTAAAAATAGATCGTCTTTTATCGTACAGTCCATTCCGAACACTACGCTTCCATGTCTTATCGAGGGCTACCGAGGTCCCAAAACAAAACTATGGAAATAAAGGAAAAACTTGTTTTGAAAGTGGTGGCACATAAAGACATGATAGTAAACGCGATGGGTCAAGGTGATGAATGCAGCAGCTGACGGTGTGTGGATCAAAGGCTGATTGATCGGGCACCGCAGACGAGCGTGAGAATATCAAACCTGGTCGGGAGGGCGGGAAAATCATGGGGCGGCAGCTTTGATAGGGACAACAGCGCAGGAATGGGAAAGACGTTTGAAGCATACACAATGTTTGGACCTCACCTTTTGAGTTAAGAATATTCTGCATATATATAATAATATTCTGTATATATACACATTCACTGAACAAACATACATATACACATGCTGTACATATACATACATACACTCATGCCTATAATCACGTTTAATCAAACATATATTAACGTTGTTGCCCTAGGGTAAACTTGGGTAACACATGTCACACTGACAAAGCTTAACCTATAGTTACTATAACAATCTACAAGGTTCTTCTTTACGTTTGACTCGGCGGATTTGTTGCACCACGACTTAAAAAGCGTAGGGCGACATTTTTAGTCTTCTTTCACGTGACTGCTCGCTGACTGCTCGCTGTTTCGAAAAAGCTAAGTATCGTTCTATTTGTGTGCTTTTAAATTGTTCTGCAGCTTTCTTTATTACTTTCTCAACATATTTAGTAGTACTATTTAACTTGCAAATCACCCGATCTCTGTCTCTCCACCCCTCCCGCAGCTAGCTAGCAGCTAGCTGCTAAGCTAACGAAGCTAGCGCGGAGAAAGGCGTCGCCGGGCGCCGGTCAGAAGGAGTCTACTCCTGCACACCGTGACCAGGACTTCTCGGAAGACAGCAGGAACTTCACTCGGTGACAGAAAACACCGTGAGTATGGCTTCCTGCGCGTCTTGCACCTTACTCACGGAGAGGCTGGCTCTGCTAGAGGGCCGTGTCCGCCAGTTAGAGCAGAGTAATCTCGTAACTTTAGATGTTGCGGACACATCTGCTAGCGTTAGCTGTAGCGAGCTAACTAGCCCAGCCTGTAGTAGTCCTAAGCGGCCTACAAGCTACGGTGTACCGGTTGAGACGCATAATAGATTTAGCTCTTTAGCTAGTCCTACACCCCAGTCTACCGGGCACCACACCTTAGTCATAGGGGACTCCATCACCCGAAACATAAAGCTTAGCAAACCAGCCACAATTAAGTGCATCCCGGGGGCCCGAGCACCTGACATAGAGGCTAATCTTAGGGAGCTAACTCGCAACAGGCCTAGTAAACACGTACGACAGGCTAATCGCACCACTAGTTATGCGAATATAGTTGTACACGTTGGCTCCAATGACACTAGAATGAGACAGTCAGAGATTACAAAGAGAAACATAGCCAGGACTTGTGATCTCGCTAGAAAGATGTCCAGGCATCGAGTAATTGTCTCTGGCCCCCTGCCTGCGAGAGGCAATGATGAGAGATATAGCAGATTAGTCTCGCTTAACAAGTGGCTGGCTAGCTTCTGTAGACAACAGGGACTAACGTTTATTGATAATTGGCCCTCTTTCTGGGGCAAACCAGGCTTGCTGATGAGGGACGGCCTTCACCCTAACCAGGAAGGCGCCATCATCCTGTCTAAGAATATAGACTACTGTTTAAGTCACATTTGACTAACTACACTAGAGCAAGCCCGGTCACAGGCAATTACAGAGCCTGCTAGTCCGGGTGAGGAGTCAGTTAAGCTAGAACTAGCCAGCGCCAGGCTGGATAATTCCTGTACGCATAGCAATTTTCTTAGAATAACACACAACTCACATAATGTGTTTTCTGTTGTGAATGTGTCCGGGGTAGATATGCATTCTACTGAGGTGGCAAATCATGATGCGTTCAGTCGATCGCAGCATCAAGCAAACAATCTGAAAATTCCCGTCGTATCAATTCCTAGATATGGTCGAAACTATTTAAAGTGCACTACGTATAATAAACGTAACATTATTAATATTTCTACTACGGATAATTTAAACAAAAACTCGTCAAAACAGCCCAATACTTATAATATGGGCTTTTTAAACATAAGATCATTGTCTCCCAAAACGTTATTAGTTAATGAGGTCATTAGAGACAACAATCTTAACGTCATTGGTCTTAGCGAAACCTGGCTCAAACCAGACGAATTTTTTGCGCTAAATGAGGCATCTCCTCCTAATTATACGAATGCGCATATTGCCCGTCCCCTTAAAAGGGGTGGGGGGGTCGCATTAATATACAATGAAAACTTTAACCTTACCCCTAACCTAAATAATAAATACAAATCGTTTGAGGTGCTTACTATGAGGTCTGTCGCACCGCTGCCTCTCGATATGGCTGTTATCTACCGCCCCCCAGGGCCCTACTCGGACTTTATTAATGAATTCTCAGAGTTCGTTGCTGATCTAGTGACGCACGCAGACAATATAATCATAATGGGGGACTTTAATATCCATATGAATACCCCATCGGACCCTCAGTGCGTGGCGCTCCAGACTATAATTGATAGCTGTGGTCTTACACAAATAATAAATGAACCTACGCATCGCAACGGCAATACGATAGATCTAGTGCTGGTCAGGGGTGTCACCACCTCCAAAGTTATGGTACTCCCGTATACTAAAGTAATGTCCGATCATTACCTTATAAAATTCGAAGTTCTGACTCATTGTCAACAAACTAATAATAATAATAACTGCTATAGCAGCCGCAACATTAATGCCGCCACAACGATGACTCTTGCTGACCTACTGCCTTCGGTAATGGCACCATTCCCAAATTATGTCGGCTCTATTGATAACCTCACTAACAACTTTGACAATGCCCTGCGCAAAACCATTGATAGCATAGCACCGCTAAAACAAAAAAGGGCCCCTAAAAGGCGCACCCCATGGTTTACAGAGGAAACCAGAGCTCATAAATTATCATGTAGAAAGTTGGAACGCAAATGGCGCGCGACCAAGCTTGAGGTTTTCCATCAAGCATGGAGTGATAGTTTAATATCGTATAAACGCATGCTTACCTTAGCTAAAGCTAAATATTACTCAAATCTCATCCGCCTCAACAAAAACGACCCAAAATTTTTGTTTAGTACAGTAGCATCGCTAACCCAACAAGGGACTCCTCCCAATAGCTCCACCCACTCGGCAGATGACTTTATGAATTTCTTTAATAAGAAAATTGAACTCATTAGAAAGGAGATTAAAGACAACGCATCCCAGCTACAACTGGGTTCTATGAACACAGATACAACTGTATCTACGACGGATACTGCAATACAAAATAGTCTCTCTCTTTTTGATGAAATAACATTAGAGGAACTATTACAGCGTGTAAGTGGGATAAAACAAACAACATGTTTACTTGACCCACTTCCTGGGAAACTTATCAAGGAGCTTTTTGTATTATTAGGTCCATCAGTGCTAAATATTATAAACTTATCACTTTCCTCTGGCACTGTTCCCCTAGCATTCAAGAAAGCGGTTATTCATCCTCTGCTCAAAAGACCTAACCTTGATCCTGACCTCATGGTAAACTACCGACCGGTGTCCCACCTTCCCTTTATTTCGAAAATCCTCGAAAAAATTGTCGCACAGCAGCTAAATGAACACTTAGTGTCTAACAATCTCCGTGAACCTTTTCAATCCGGTTTCAGGGCAAATCACTCTACGGAGACAGCCCTCGCAAAAATGACTAATGATCTACTGCTGACGATGGATTCTGATGCGTCATCTATGTTGCTGCTTCTTGATCTTAGCGCTGCTTTCGATACCGTCGATCATAATATTTTATTAGAGCGTATCAAAACACGTATTGGTATGTCAGACTTAGCCTTGTCGTGGTTTAACTCTTATCTTACTGACAGGATGCAATGCGTCTCCCATAATAATGTGACCTCTGACTATGTTAAGGTAACGTGCGGAGTTCCTCAGGGTTCGGTTCTTGGCCCTGCACTCTTTAGTATTTACATGCTGCCGCTAGGCGACATCATACGCAAATACGGTGTTAGCTTTCATTGCTATGCTGATGACACCCAACTCTACATGCCCCTAAAGCTGACCAACACGCCGGATTGTAGTCAGCTGGAGGCGTGTCTTAATGAAATTAAACATTGGATGTCCGCTAACTTCTTGCAACTCAACGCCAAGAAAACGGAAATGTTGATTATCGGTCCTGCTAAACACCGACATTTATTTAATAATACCACCTTAACATTTGACAACCAAACAATTACACAAGGCGAATCAGTAAAGAATCTGGGTATTATCTTCGACCCAACTCTCTCGTTTGAATCACACATTAAGAGTGTTACTAAAACGGCCTTCTTTCATCTCCGTAATATCGCTAAAATTCGTTCTATTTTATCCACTAGCGACGCTGAGATCATTATTCATGCGTTCGTTACGTCTCGTCTCGACTACTGTAACGTATTATTTTCGGGTCTCCCTATGTCTAGCATTAAAAAATTACAGTTGGTACAAAATGCGGCTGCTAGACTTTTGACAAGAACAAGAAAGTTTGATCATATTACGCCTATACTGGCTCACCTGCACTGGCTTCCTGTGCACTTAAGAAGTGACTTTAAGGTTTTACTACTTACGTATAAAATACTACACGGTCTAGCTCCGTCCTATCTAGTCGATTGTATTGTACCATATGTCCCGGCAAGAAATCTGCGTTCAAAGAACTCCGGCTTATTAGTGATTCCCAGAGCCCAAAAAAAGTCTGCGGGCTATAGAGCGTTTTCTATTCGGGCTCCAGTACTATGGAATGCCCTCCCGGTAACAATTAGAGATGCTACCTCAGTAGAAGCATTTAAGTCCCATCTTAAAACTCATTTGTATACTCTAGCCTTTAAATAGCCCCCCTGTTGGACCAGTTGATCTGCCGTTTCTTTTCTTTTCTCCTCTGCTCCCCTTTTCCTTGAGGGGGTGGGGGGCACAGGTCCGGTGGCCATGGATGAAGTGCTGGCTGTCCAGAGTCGGGACCCGGGGTGGACCGCTCGCCTGTGCATCGGCTGGGAACATCTCTACGCTGCTGACCCGTCTCCGCTCGGGATGGTGTCCTGCTGGCCCCACTATGGACTGGACTCTTACTATTATGTTGGATCCACTATGGACTGGACTCTCACAATACTATGTCAGACCCACTCGACATCCATTGCTTTCGGTCTCCCCTAGAGGGGGGGGGTTACCCACATATGCGGTCCTCTCCAAGGTTTCTCATAGTCATTCACATCGACGTCCCACTGGGGTGAGTTTTTCCTTGCCCGTATGTGGGCTTTGTACCGAGGATGTCGTTGTGGCTTGTGCAGCCCTTTGAGACACTTGTGATTTAGGGCTATATAAATAAAGATTGATTGATTGATTGATAATATATTTGGCTTCTCTTTCTTCCCCTCCATTTATCTGCTTTCTTTTGTATCTCTAGTTATCATTACATATTCGTATTGTTGCATTTTAAACAATTGTATTGTTGATAATAAAGGTAAACTATTGGTATTATTCATTATCAATAGTGCTATTTCTATTGGTATTTGTATTGCTCCATTTGTAGTGTGATAATGCTCATTGTTATTTCTGTATTATTATTTATTTCACTAAGTGCTTCTTCGCTATCACTTTTACCATCATATTTTTACATATCCTATTTGCTGATGTTGATCTATTGTTTTTGTTGTTGTTATTGTTGTGTTTGCTGTTGTTGTTGTCTCTCTGTATTATGCCCCTCTTGTCCCCGCAATTTCCCCCTCTGTTTTCTTTTTTTTCCTCTTTCTATCCCATCCTGCTCCAGCCCGGCTGCACCAAATAATATTATAAATCCATTTAATAAAGTCAAATACAAATAAGGCAACAAAATAAGTATCCCACACTTTTCTTTTGTAAAGTAAATTTGTACGGCCGATATGGGCATCTACATCAACAATATGATTTGCCTGGGTAGCTGGACAGGACATTAAAAAAAAAAAAAAAAAAAAAAAAAAATATATATATATATATATATATATATATGAAGCTTCATAATAAATGCCATTAGTCAGCTGGGGTAAGCTCCAGCATCCTGTGACACTGCACAGGACAAGAGGTAGAACACTCATCCACACATTCAAATCCACTCTTTATTTAATATCAGTTTGGCCAAGTGCTGCCCAATTACATCCATCTGTAATTACATGCTTCTTTTCATAATGCGGTGGAGAAAAGCATCCTTCAGTGTTGCTTTCGTGTTTAATTAAGTCTTTTATGCTACCTGCTAAACACGATTAAGAGGTGCAAGCGATATCACTACTCCTGCCTACGGAGCAGCTGGATAATACAACTATTCACAACGAATAATTATTGTTTGGCTAATACTAATTGAAGTCCTGTTGGGATAAACAGAAATAAACGACTCAAGCAAGGACGCAGATTTATTAATAAGTGAATTTTGTGCTACTTCTTTTGCAGGACAACAGAACAAAGACAAATAGTAATCATAAATAACATTAATATTCCACACAAAGTAAAAACCTATAATTGTAAACCATTCAAAGATCCCCTATTATGCAAAGTTTGTATTAATGTTTTACCGACACATCAACACACATCTTAAAATCGTGTAACGTTAGTCGGCCACAGTTGTTTGATGTCATTTAGTTTTTTCAAGCAAATAGGCTAACCCAGCATGATATTGCAGTTAAAATGTAATGTTAAGTTAAAGTCCCACTGATAGTCACACACACACTAGGTGTGGTGAAATGTGTCCTCTGCATTTGACCCATCCCCTTGTTCCACCCCCTGGGAGGTGAGGGGAGCAGTGGGCAGCACTGGTGGCCACGCTCGGGAATCATTTGGTGATTTAACCAACCATTTCCAACCCTTGATGCTGAGTGCCAAGCAGGGAGGGAATGGGTCCCATTTTTTGTAGTCTTTTGGTATGACTCGGCCGGGGTTTGAACTCACGACCTCCCAGTCTCAGGGCGGACACTCTAACCACAAGGCCACTGAGCTTCGCACCAGAGCTGTGAATGGATTCGATTCAATTCGATTCTCGATTCAAAGCCATTCTCAATTCAAAATCATTAATCCATTCATCCATTTTCTACCGCTTGTCCCCTTCTTTAATAACATTGGGTTGCAGTTCTATGATTAACTACATGCCTCCATAAATAGATCAACAGCTCTAATACGTATATTACTTAAAAGAGAACTGATTTTGTTTAAAAAAAATTATACCCAAACATTTAATAAAGTCAAATAAAATAAAGAAGTATCCAAAACTTCTCTCTTCTAAAGTAAATATGTACAGCAAATCTGGGCATCTACATCAACAATATGATTTGTCTGAGTGACTGGACAGGATGGATAAAAAAATAAATAAAATAGAAATAAACATTTTTGAAATTGTAATTTTCTTTCTAAAAATCGATTTTTGAGTTTTGTTAATCGATTACAAATCGTTACAAACAATCGCGAGTAATTCAAAATCAATTTTTTTGTTTGAGTTTTTTTTTAGTTAGCATTGCAGCTAACATTGCTATGCTAGTGTTGCTAATGTTTGTCTCTTCCACACTCCTTGACGTGACATTGTTGTATGCCATACAGCAGGGAAGGGATTCATATGGCCCCATTCGTGGGGGGATCTCACATAAGGGGAAGAAGAGGGTTAATCATTTTGCAATGCAGTCTGCTTAAAAGGATGGAAAGCGCCATCCAAGGCCACCAGCTCAGTGGCCTTGTGGTTAGAGTGTCCGCCCTGAGATTGGTAGGTTGTGAGTTCAAACCCGGGCCGAGTCATACCAAAGACTATAAAAATGGGACCCATTACCTCCCTGCTTGGCACTCAGCACCAAGGGTTGGAATTGGGGGTTAATTCACTAAAATGATTCCCGGGCGCGGCCACCGCTGCCACTCACTGCTCCCCTCACCTCACAGGGGGTGAACAAGGGGATGGGTCAAATGCAGAGGACACATTTCACCACACCTAGTGTGTGTGTGACAATCATTGGTACTTTAACTTACTTTAACAACATAACAACTGAGCCTGTGGTCAAAGTTGTAATTGCCGAAAAACACATTTCCAGATATTCAAGACTCTGCTGCCATCTGGCGGCTAAAGCGAATGGTGCAACCTCCCAATTCGTCACGTTTCATGTGTCGGTATGAATCCCCTTTCCCACTGTATGTGGCATCAATTACATCAGACAAGTGCAGACTTACAGTGTATATGTAAAACGTAGATAAAGTGCATAGTGGGCTGTGTTTTTAAAAACATTTTTATAGAATATATTTCACTATCAGGGATTGTATTGAAGGGAATAAGCGGTAGAAAATGGATGGATGGATGGATTGCATTGTGGAACCTCTGAGACTTATTGAAAATTGCAAAAAAAACAAAAACGGAATATGACACCTTTAATCAAAAAGGTGACTTTTTATTGGCAAGTAATTTGTCACCACAGCAAATACATGAAAATTTGATTGTCTAAGCTTGTTTCTGATGCTCTTTTCCTCCCCCCCGCCTGCCCTGAAGATGGCAGTAATCCTCCACAGGAAGAGGCAGGCGGGAGGAGGCATGTTGCAAAGGCCCAGCTTCCCTGACTTAATTACATAGCACTCTCATGCCAGGGAACGTGATCTTTCAAAGAGTATGTGGCTGCCTCGGAAGTGAAAGGTTCAAAGACAGAAAAAAAACTATTGAGGGAGGGGGGAAAAATGTGGGATCACATTTGTTTGGATTTTGCAAATAAGTGTGTCATCTTTCCTGCTAAAATTCTCTAAACATCATAGTGTGGCATCTCAGTTATATTTGTATATTTTTTTTTTAACCGCTGTCAGTGAACACGCAGGAAATAAATATCAGTGATTTGACAGAACCCCCAGACACATTAAATAGACTGAAAGTATTGCCTTGCCCTGACGTTGATCAGTTGAGGAAAATGTTGTTTTTTTTGTTTGTTTTTTTTTACAAATGGAAAAACCTGTGTAGTTATCTGTCCCAAGTCCTTTGTCCAAAAAGTGTCCACCAAATCAAATCAAATCAACTTTATTTAAGCCCACAAATCCACAAGTCCAAGGCTGAAAGGGAAATTGCACTTTTTTGGGGAATTTGCCCATCATCCACAATCCCCATGTGAGACAAGAACACATGTATTCTAAATAGTAAAACACTGCTAGTGTGAAGCAGCAAACAATGCAGGAAATTGGGATTGATCTGCCAGTAAAGACCTCTAAAAACCATCAGAAAGCTCCTTTTGCGTGACCTGTATAGTAACCACGCTATAGCGAAATTGTTATTGTAAAAGCTAACACAGAGGAACTACTTTTCTGGCGCGGTGACACATTGCCTTGCTCACATTGCTCCTCTGACCACTAGTGAGGAGCTAGCTACTAGTTAGCTTGAGCTGCTAGTAACTTTGGTTATGACTCGCAATGAAATGGAAAAAGAAGGAGCTTGAGCTTTGATTTAGTCAAAGCTCAATTTTAAATCCTGCATCTCACCTGTATAGTACAAACTCCAAAACCAGTGAAGTTGGCACGTTGTGTAAATCGTAAATAAAAACAGAATACAATGATTTGCAAACCTTTTTCAACCTATGTTTAATTGAATAGACTGCAAAGACAAGATACGTAACGTTCGAACTGGAAAACTTTTTGCAAATATGAGCTCATTTGGAATTTGGTGCCTGCAACATGTTTCAAAGAAGCTGGCACAAGTGGCAAAAAAGACTGAGAAAGTTGAGGAACGCTCATCAAACACTTATTTGGAACATCCCACAGGTGAACAGGCTAATTGGGAACAGGTGGGTGCCATGATTGGGTGTAAAAGCAGCTTCCATGAAATGCTCAGTCATTCACAAACAAGGATGGGGCGAGGGTCACCACTTTGTGAACAAATGCCTGAGCAAATTGTCAAACAGTTTAAGAACAACATTTCTCAACGAGCTATTGCAAGGGATGTAGGGATTTCACCATCTACGGTCCGTAATATCATCAAAAGGTTCAGAGAATCTGGAGAAATCCCTGCACGTAAACGATGATATTACAGACATTCGATCCCTCAGGCGGTACTGCATCAAAAAGCGACATCAGTGTGTAAAGGATATCACTACATGGGCTCAGGAACACTTCAGAAAAACCACTGTCAGTAACTACAGTTCGTCGCTACATCTGTAAGTGCAAGTTAAAACTCTACTATGCAAAGCGAATGCCATTTATCAACAACACCCAGAAACGCCGGCGGTTTTGCTGGGCCTGAGCTCATCTAAGGTGGACTGATGCAAAGTGGAAAAGTGTTTTGTGGTCTGACGAGTCCACATTTCAAAATTTTTTGGGAAACAGATGAAAACATGACTTAAAACTATATTTATTTCAAACAGCAACTTTCTGGTGTAGGAAACACTAAACAAATCAAAGACATAAATTGTGGTAGTCAGTAACAGTTTCATTGTCAGATCAAGCATAGTAAAACAGTTATGGAAACACTTAATTCTTGCCAGGGGTTGTAGTATTCTGGCTTCTTAAGAGCCATATTATTTTCATTAGACTCATTAAATATGTTTATAATAATATCATAGTTGCACAGAAGGCAATGTGTTTATTGAAGTTTATATTGGGGTATGTTGTTCTTTAATGGGGAAAAACTGTTATGATTTGTCACACCATGTTAGAGTCTGTGGATTATTCTCCTTAGTTTAGTGGCCAGTTATGTTTTTCAATGCTCCTTTGCTCTCTTGGTTTTGTTTTCTTGTTGCCAGGTGGCATACTTGCCAACCTTGAGACCTCCAAATTCGAGAGATTTGGGGGGGGTGTTAACAGGGGAGGAGTATATTTATAGCTAGAATTCACTGAAATTCAAGTATTTCTTATATATATATATATATATATATATATATATATATATATATATATATATATATATATATATATATATATATATATATATATATATATATATATATACTGTATATATAGCTATAATTCACTGAAAGTCAAGTATTTATTATATATATATATATATATATATATATATATATATATATATATATATATATAGATATATATATATATACCGACGTCTCTTTACTTCATACTTCAGAACCGACTCCCACACTTGCCGTCAGGGTGCGCAATACAACGTAAACCGTTGGCCAACCAAAAAGTAACCACAGAACACTACACCGTATAGTGTTCTGTGGTTACTTTTTGGTTGGCCAAGCGGACGTGATGACAGGCTGTCCTCACTCAGGTCCGCACGGACCTGGAGGGGGCGTGCCTTAACTCCGGTTGGAAATCGGGAGAAATTCGGGAGAATGGTTGTCCCGGGAGATTTTCGGGAGAGGCACTGAAATTCGGGAGTCTCCCGGAAAATTCGGGAGGGTTGGCAAGTATGGCTGCACCTGCTTTCTGTTATTGATTAGCGTCCTCACCAGTTTCTGCCCCTTATCACTCCCCTTTATATTCTGGTGTTTTCCCTGTCTCAGTTGCTAGTCCATTGTTCGCTGTACGCTACAGACGACAGTTTGTTTGTTGGTTTTGTCGTCAGTTTCATGCTACCTATGGTTTCACTTTGTTTATCTTAATGCTATGCTAAGTAGCATTAAGCACCAGTTTGTGTTACTTTGCCTCGTAAAGAAATCTTCTTACCTGCACGCTGCCTGAGGTCCTCCGCATCTTTGGGATCGCAAATACTTCACAACATGCCAGCATACGACAAAAAAGTTGACGTCTTGTTTTCATGTTAGCATTTAAGCTGGCAAGCTCGTGTTAGTCAGTCCGTTCGTTTATCAAAGTGCAGTTATCAATCACGGTTTTTCGATAATTTTATTTCAAATCGGTAATACTAACCGTCTGGAGTTTTACCGCAGTTATTGATGATATCGTTTATCGTTACATCCCTACATGCTGTAATGTGCCTGACTGGACTGTAAATGCATGAAGAAACAGGAGATACTGTCAGAACATTTAGAAAGTCTCCTGTTCAGTTTACAAATATTATTCAAAAAGCGGCAAATAATTGAAGCCGTAGACTATGGGTGTCAAACTCCTTTTCACTGAGGGCCACATCACAGTTATGGCCGCCCTCACAGGGCCAATCATTACTGTGAAAATTTGCAAGGATTCACTTCATAAAATTAATATACAATTGTTTATGCATTTGGTCATGTTTTAAACACACTCTAAAAAGTATATACCGTATTTTTCGGAGTATAAGTCGCTCCGGAGTATAAGTCACACCGGCCGAAAATGCATAATAAAGAAGGGAAAAAACATATATCAGTCGCACTGGAGTATAAGTCGCATTTTTGGGGGAAATTTATTTGATAAAACCCAACACCAAGAATAGACATTTGAAAGGCAATTTAAAATAAATAAAGAATAGTGAACAACAGGCTCAATAAGTGTACGTTATATGACGCATAAATAACCAACTGAGAAGGTGCCTGGTATGTTAACGTAACATATTATGGTAAGAGTCATTCAAATAACTATAACATATAGAACATGCTATACGTTTACCAAACAATCTGTCACTCCTAATCGTTAAATCCCATGAAATCTTATACGTCTAGTCTCTTACGTGAATGAGCTAAATAATATTATTTGATATTTTACGGTAATGTGTTAATAATTTCACACATAAGTCGCTCCTGAGTATAAGTCGCAGCCCCGGCCAAACTATGAAAAAAACTGCGACTTATAGTCCGAAAAATACGGTACTTAGATTTTTAAAAAAAACCCCTTTTTTTTTTTTTTTTTTAACAGTAAATATAAAGTATATATTTTGATTTTGCAGAAAAAAACTTTTTTTTTGTCTAAATGGAAAAAACGGGAATATAGTTTTTTTTTTTTTTAAATAAAATTCTGGCAACTGAACTGCGAGTTATTACAGTGTACCATAACATCTATTGTCTTAACCTTTTGCAATTTGATAAGTGGCTTGCTTTAAAATCACAAGTGAGGCAGATATTTATTTTATTTTAACTAAAAAAAAGTTTGATGTGTACGATAGTATAACATTTGTTGCAATATTAGATCATACAAAAGTTTAAAAATATATACATTTTATACATATACCGTATTTTTTTCATATACGGTACTCTATTTATTTCTGTCAAAATGGAAAGAACAAATACATTTAGTAAGAAAAGATCAAGCCTGGTGGGAGAGGGGTTAGTGCATCTGCCTCATAATACGAAGGTCCTGAGTAGTCCTGAGTTCAATCCCGGGCTCGGGATCTTTCTGTGTGGAGTTTGCATGTTCTCCCCGTGACTGCGTGGGTTCCCCCCGGGTACTTTGGCTTCCTCCCACCTCCAAAGACATGCACCTGGGGATAGGTTGATTGGCAACACTATAATGGCCCTAGTGTGTGAATGTGAGTGTGAATGTTGTCTGTCTATCTGTGGCCCTGTGATGAGGTGGCGACTTGTCCAGGGTGTACCCCGCCTTCCGCCCGATTGTAGCTGAGATAGGCTCCAGCACCCCCCGCGACCCCGAAGGGAATAAGCGGTAGAAAATGGATGGATGGATGGAAGATCAAATACTTTTGGGCTCTGTACCGAGGATGTCGTTGTGGCTTGTGCAGCCCTTTGAGACACTTGTGATTAAGGGCTATATAAATAAACATTGATTGATTGATTGATACTTTGACACATTTTATTTCAAGGCTTTCGCAATAAATGATGTGGCGGGCCAGATTTGGCCTTGGGGCCTTTAGTTTGACAGTTGTGAATTAGACCTTAGGGCCGGGGGGGCCCATTGTTGAGCTGCGAGCGCCTCTCTGAGGGCCAGCAAAAGATTTCTGTTTCTCAGCTGTGGTCCGTATTGACAATCTCAACCAATCAGAATAAGTCTGCAGCTAAAGACAGAAGTTTCTTAAGCGCAAAAATGATAACTAAGTGGTCAAGCTGTATTTTGATTTACACTTTAATTTTATTGACAGTTTAGTTGAGAAAAATATGTATCATTATTTATTTAAAAAAAAGTAGTATATTTATTTTATGTAATTGTATTTTTCATCCATTATTTACACCGTTTGACAAAGTTGGAAACTGTAGGTTAGATATAATTATTATTAAAATCAAAAGTAGGATTATTAATTCAGTGTTAATATTCGAGTCGGCCTTTGTTGTGGAAAATTGGGCCTAGAGGACAAAAAGGTTAAAAATCACTGCCTTAGACTACAATTTCTAGTTTCACATCACGATACAGGCGTCTCTATTTTCATGTATACAGAATGAAAAGACATAGAAAAAGTGGAGTTTGAGGAATAGAATGAGAGACGGACTGAACAACATGATCTAGCAGAACTAAAAGGGCAAACGAGACACATGGACGCTGTTAACAGCAGTCATTAGTGTCACCAGTCAGATATAAATAGTTTAAAGAATACACAAGGGTGCTTTTTTGCCCAGTTAGCCCAGAAAACATTGACCAGCTTGCCGAGGAAGCTCAAACCAATTTCTGCCTTACTCCCATGGCGGTAATGTTCCATCCTTATTCCCGTGCAGGAAAAACTACGTCATTGGAATCACAAGTGGTTTGACTATTTTGCAGGATGATTGGATTGGAAAAGCCATTATTTGACACACAAGAATGGCAAGCAAGTGACATGGCAACAACACACAGTCTATTACAGACTCCATCTCCTCTCATGGGTCAAATACATTACAATGTTTGGGTTTTTCCCCACCCTTTTTCTTCTTAGACTAACTCGGGTGACAAAACAAATTTGGCCCATTAAAGGAAATAGCTGTTACAAATAGAATGTTTCCTGGTGGAACTCTGGTTTTCTTCCTGTGGGTGTTGAGTGACTGACATCAAGTAGAATCAAAGTGAACTGCCAAGAAGAGAGTTAAATGTGGACATGTTATACTGCAGTAGCTAGAGAGTCAATATTGAAGCAAAACTAAAAAAAATTGTGAAAAAACAAATGTAAACATACTGGGGTCCAATCTTCTACGTTCCACTCTTTACCAGATCATTCTTCTGAGTGTATCACTCAGTTATATTCTTCTCTCACCCGTATTATTATTCCTAGAATTGAATGATCTAATTGGCTAAGGAGTATTTTAGTTCTTATAAGGGAACAAAACTTTAAAAAATGTTACCATGTGGGACAAAAGCAAATGTTTCTCTTTTCTGAGTTCTAAAAAGTCCCCCAAAAAACCCAGCTTGCAAAAGGCGGCTAACAATGCAAGTAATGAGAATTGGCCTACAGTGCATCCAGAAAGTATTCACAGTTTTCACTTTTTCCACATTTTATGTTACAGCTCGGGATGTATATCGCCAGGATTTAATCGATGCGATACCCTTATCGATAGCGGTATTTATCGGTACGCTTATCAGTATAATTTAGGCCTGGGCAATTATTTTGCTTAGGGGGACCAAATTTACAGAAAACAATGTGTCTGGGGGCCGGTACATCTGATTTTTAGTAACACTAATACAAAACCTCACAATAATGTCTGAATGCTAAAAACGTTATGACAGACCACCTTAAAGGCCTACTGAAACCCACTACTACCGACCACGCAGTCTGATAGTTTATACATCAATGATGAAATCTTAACATTGCAACACATGCCAAATTTTAAATTTTACGCAAAATATCCTGCTGAAAACGTCTCGGTATGATGACGCCGGCACGTGACGTCACGGATTGTAGGGACATTTTGGGACAGCATGATGGCCAGCTATTAAGTCGTCTGTTTTCATCGCAAAATTCCACAGTATTCTGGACATCTGTGTTGGTGAATCTTTTGCAATTTGTTCAATGAACAATGGAGACAGCAAAGAAGAAAGCTGTAGGTGGGATGCGGTGTATTGCGGGCGGCTGCAGCAACACAAACACAGCCGGTGTTTCATTGTTTACATTCCCGAAAGATGACAGTCAAGCTTTACCATTGGCCTGTGGAGAACTGGGACAACAGAGACCCTTACCAGGAGGACTTTGAGTTGGATGCGCAGACGCGGTACCGTGAGTACGCATGCAGCTGCGGCTTCCAAACATTTGATCGCTTGCCCGTACGTGCGTGCCGCTATGTGCATGTCACGTACGTAACTTTGGGGACTTTGGGGAAACATATGTGCTGTATGAACTTTGGGGAGGTGAACGGTACTTTGGGCTGTGAGATTGAGTGTGTTGTGCAGGTGTTTGAGTTGTATTGGCGGGTTATATGGACGGGAGGGGCGAGGTGTTTGTTATGCGGGATTAATTTTTGGCATATTAAATATAAGCCTGGTTGTGTTGTGGCTAATAGAGTATATATATCTCTTGTGTTTATTTACTGTTTTAGTCATTCCCAGCTGAATATCAGGTCCCACCCGCCTCTCACAGCATCTTCCCTATCTGAATCGCTCCCACTTCCCTCTAGTCTTTCACTCTCACTTTCCTCATCCACAAATCTTTCATCCTCGCTCAAATTAATGGGGAAATCGTCGCTTTCTCGGTCCGAATCGCTCTCGCTGCTGGTGGCCATGATTGTAAACAATGTGCAGATGTGAGGAGCTCCACAACCTGTGACGTCACGCGCATATCGTCTGCTACTTCCGGTAGAGGCAAGGCTTTTTTTATCAGCGACCAAAAGTTGCGAACTTTATCGTCGATGTTCTCTACAAAATCCTTTCAGCAAAAATATGGCAATATCGCGAAATGATCAAGTATGACACATAGAATGGACCTGCTATCCCCGTTTAAATAAGAAAATCGCATTTCAGTAGGCCTTTAAACGGAATGGAATTTTTATTATTTTTACTGAATGAGACACCCAGAATGAAAATAAAGAATGTGGGATTTACAATATTAACTATGAAAGATAAAACACTGATTATTGACAACAGGAACGTCACAGCCCTTCTAGATCGACATATTTTACAATTAAGCGAAACGCAACAAAAATGCAACAAACACAGCGAAATATGAACGTGAAGGGTAAATGATAAATAAATGGGTTGTACTTGTATAGCGCTTTTCTACCTTCAAGGTACTCAAAGCGCTTTGACACTACTTCCACATTTACCCATTCACACACACATTCACACACTGATGGAGGGAGCTGCCATGCAAGGCGCTAACCTGCACCCATCAGGAGCAAGGGTGAAGTGTCTTGCTCAGGACACAACGGACATGATGAGGTTGGTACTAGGTGGGGATTGAACCAGGGACCCTCGGGTTGCGCACGGCCACTCTCGCACTGCGCCAAAAACCCACCTACTATCTGATACATCACTAAGCTTTAGAACTTTGTTGTAAACATCTCCTTTTGTGTCTGTCCTTGACACCCGAATTTCAGGCTAAAACTCTGTGGAAACACTCCCCACCCACATTGCTTGGTACCTCGTCTGAGCTGCTGTGACTTAGATTACCATCCATCCATCCATCCATTTACTACCGCTTGTCCCGTCGGGCGGAAGGCAGTGTACACCCTGGACAAATCGCCACCTCATCACAGAGCCAACACAGATAGACAGACAACATTCACACTCACATTCACACACTAGGGCCGATTTTATCAGTCAGATGACCATAGTAACTAGTATATCATGCAAAAGCACAGATTCCAACCATTGAAATACTTTGTATAGTTCAAGACTTAGGGTAATTTGAAAACATCACTGCACATCATAATGGCAGCTACAGTTACAGTTAAAGATCTAAAATAAATATTGGGAATGTCCGGTGGGCCGGATTGAAAAGCTTAACGGGCCGCATGGGCTTTAATTTGCCCAGGTCTTGTATAACTGTTGTAAATAAAGATGTTAAAAAAAACATTTTTATTACACAGGTTAACGTCATGCATGAAAGTATTTTATCAAGACCTGCTTTTTGATTCTTAAACAAGTCAAATATGTTTGCAGAGCAAGGTGCAATGCAGTTATGTCATCTAGTCAAGACCACACAGATCCATCATTACAATTAAACTCAGCTGGAAATAATATTCATGTAGGCAGAGCGCATACCTTTTACATGGTACTGTATATCATATCATCATTTATATCATATAAATCAATACAAAAAAATTGCATATTTGGTGGGTGTGCAGTTAAGCAAGGTGTGTTTTGATGCCACGCAAATGAGGCGCGATGGAGTGACGTAAGGCGGCGACCAGAGACCTGTCAGCGGATGCTATCTTGCTTCTGAGCATTTTTATGGATTATTATATCACAAAAATGTTTCACTTTTTTAAGTGGATTGATATTGGCCTGTGGATTACTGGATCGCTTGACACTGGACTTTGAGGCACTTTTGAGGAGGAAATATAGTGGTGTTGCTTCCTTATTTGTGATTATTCCAAGATGATTATCACATTCTCGGACTGGGTGGTATTAAAAATAAATAAAATAATTATCCGGTCTCCATTAATATCAACATTTTTTTACATTGTTTTTGACCTGCCAGTTTTATAGTATTTGTACTAAAAACAATTAAACTAGGGATTAGTTCAATGTTTTATTAACATTGTAAGTGAACAAGAAAAAAAAGAAAGAAAAAAAGAAAAAGCACAATAAAAATGTACCAATATATTTGAGTTTACATGTTTCCAGGTAAAAAAAGATCCATCCATCTATTTTTCTACCGTTTGTCCCTTTCGGGGTCGCGGGGGGTTCTGGAGCTTATCCCAGTGGCACTCGGGCGGAAGGTGGGGTACACCACAAGATGCATCTGTTATTTAAAGTTAAAGTTAAAGTACCAATGATTGTCACACACACACTAGGTGTGGTGAAATTTCTCCTCTGCATTTGACCCATCACCCTTGTTCACCCCCTGGGAGGTGAGGGGAGCAGTGGGCAGCAGCGGTGCCACGCCCGGGAATCATTTTTGGTGGTTTAACCCCCAATTCCAACCCTTTCAATGCTGGCGCCCCAACTTAGTATTAGAAGCTGTCATGTTATCATGAACTTACCAATAAAGATGTTTAATCGCTGGTCGTATCCACAGCTGGCTGCAGTAGTAGCAGTTGTTTTTCACACAGCTTTATGGTGACAAGCAGTCATCATATTTGCAAAAGAAACATCAGACCTGACACATACAAGTCATTTGGGAAATGTTGGGTTCTGTATTTTAGAGTTAGTTTGACGTGGCCATGTGTCCCTGAGGCACGCACAGAAATGACCCCAGAAGGGTGCACCATGCACGGCTGCCGTGTATAGAGAGCCGGCACCTGGCTGGCACGGCTCCACGGAGATGAGTGTTTGTCAAGTGCGCGATAAATACAGTATGCTTCCTATTTTCTTCTCAATGACAGCATCTCAGTCACATTACGCCAATTTCCGTGACTTTCCGCATTTTTATTCTGTTTTTAGCTAACGTTGATTCAGTCCGCGATTTTGATGACACATCAATCTATGATTTTGTTTACTTGCACCAAGTAACTGGAAGTGGTAGGAGTTCGACTGCTGTTCTGCTGTCTTTTTTATGCTTTGCAACGAGCTCCACCCATAATGGGTGGAGCTTGTGTGAGAGGAAGGGAGTAGGGGGTTAGTTTGTTTTGCAATGCAGTCTGCTGAACATAATGGAAAGCACCACTCTACATAGCAACTGACGCTGTCGTAACAGTTGGAATTGCCACAAAAAATATCTTATTTAGCCCTATCTGGCTAAAGTGGATAGGGCACCCCAAATTCGTCACATTTAATGTGTCAGGTAAACCGTCGCGAATGGGTCCATATTAATCCCCTTACTACTGTAAAAATACGAGCACACATTTTTCTCAGGTTGAATATAATTAGGATTCACTCTGGTAATTATTTCGAATACATTTTTTAATTTTCATATACCGTATTTTTCGGACTATAAATCGCAGTTTTCTTCATAGTTTGGCCAGGCTCCAGTGCGACTTATTTATGTTTTTTTCCTTCTTTATTATGCATTTTCGGCAGGTGCGACTTATACTCCGGTGCGACTTATACTCCGAAAAATACGGTATTTAATTTTTTCCCGATTCAAAACTTATTTTATTACTGTACTTTTTTTTATTTGGTCTAAAATTCCATTTTTTTGGATTTAAAACCTTTTTTTTTTTCCAGATGAAAATAATGTGTGAAGTTAATTGATGTATTTTTCAAATGTTAACATCTGATTCGGATTCAGATTAAAACTAGATTGTTCACTTTCCAAAAAAACTTTTCAAATGCAAAACTTTTGGCCCAGATACAGCTTCATAAAGGGCAGAGTCACCGCATGTGTGATTCTTTGTTTGGGAACTGGATCACAAAAATTGATATGCCAGCAAATGGACGGGCTTGTTATGAGCAATGTTTGCCAATACTTAACAGAGATGGCATAAAAAAACAGGGTAAACTTTGGGAAAAACATTTCCGTTAACAATCAAATCATATGAAAAGTATGAAAACCAATCGATCCCTTATCAGAACTAAAAGTATCCTGGAACCCATTTAAGTATTTTTATTCATTTTTTTAAATGCATGTATTTCCGCAGCTGACTGGTGTATTTTTTGGTATGTAGTCAAGCTCTTTGACATTTGCATGCATCCATTTGCAGACATCGACACCCGAGACATTTGAGAAGATCCAAAACTTTTAGGACATCAGAGGACAGATTTGGGGTGGGAAAATGGTCTTCAAAACATTCCAAGGGCATGGAGGAAAATGGAAAGAAAGTGAGGCAGCAGAGCATCAAAGTAGCGCAGTTAGAGAATGGGTTACACAGAGGGCATGAGAGAGGAGAGAGAACACAGGGGAGGTTGGTGTCCCCTATTCCTTCCATCCAGAGGGACAAATCACCTGCAGAGCAAAGCCAGTGGGCACCAACAGCACCCCGTCCATGATTAATAGGGCTGTCACTTAGTACAAATGCAGTCTTGTGTATCCGACCCATTTTTTTTTTTTTTTAGTATTGCACAAGCGCAGCCTCTGCCTCTTTTGTTCTTGTTGTAGAAGAAAAGACCAACAGCTCAATTTACTGCTTCTGTACTTTGTTGAGGGACTGAAAGTGTCTCATCTTTCTGGCTATGACTCAACTTGGACTGACTTTGTGTGACCCGATGGGATAAACACCGGCCTTGGTCTTTGCCCCAAGCATCGTTCATATAGGCTGTTTGGACTCCAATAGCCATTGTGGTTGTTTTTGCTTCTTTCCTCCAGAAGCAAATGTGCTTTCTTATTAGTGGTGACCAAGATTTTATTGGAGGTTCTAAGGATTGCATACAGATTAGATTAGGGATGTCAATTTATGGGCACCACACGATTCGATTAGATTCTTGGGGGTAATGATTCGATTCAGAATCGATTCTCCATTCAAAACCATTCTCCATTCAAAATCAATACTTTTTTTAATAGCATAGGGTGCCAGTTCTATGATTGACTACATTCCTTCATAAAATAGATATACAGCTCTGATAAATTCCTATATAACATAAAAGTATTTAGGTTTTATAACATCCTCCTTGTCTTGGTTGACAATACTCTGCAGCATCGCGTGGACATCGGGGGCGGTACCACTGGATTGGCAGACCAGGGTGGTGGTTCCTCTCTTTAAGAAGGGGAACCGGAGGGTGTGTTCTAACTATCGTGGGATCACACTCCTCAGCCTTCCCGGTAAGGTCTATTCAGGTGTACTGGAGAGGAGGCTACGCCGGATAGTCGAACCTCGGATTCAGAAGGAACAGTGTGGTTTTCGTCCTGGTCGTGGAACTGTGGACCAGCTCTATACTCTCGGCAGGGTCCTTGAGGGTGCATGGGAGTTTGCCCAACCAGTCTACATGTGTTTTGTGGACTTGGAGAAGGCATTCGACCGTGTCCCTCGGGAAGTCCTGTGGGGAGTGCTCAGAGAGTACGGGGTATCGGACTGTCTGATTGTGGCAGTCCGCTCCCTGTATGATCAGTGCCAGAGCTTGGTCCGCATTGCCGGTAGTAAGTCGGAGACGTTTCCAGTGAGGGTTGGACTCCGCCAAGGCTGCCCTTTGTCACCGATTCTGTTCATAACTTTTATGGACAGAATTTCTAGGCGCAGTCAAGGCGTTGAGGGGATCTGGTTTGGTGGCTGCAGGATTAGGTCTCTGCTTTTTGCAGATGATGTGGTCCTGATGGCTTCATCTGGCCAGGATCTTCAGCTCTCACTGGATCGGTTCGCAGCCGAGTGTGAAGCGACTGGGATGAGAATCAGCACCTCCAAGTCCGAGTCCATGGTTCTCGCCCGGAAAAGGGTGGAGTGCCATCTCCGGGTTGGGGAGGAGATCTTGTCCCAAGTGGAGGAGTTCAAGTACCTCGGAGTCTTGTTCACGAGTGAGGGAAGAGTGGATCGTGAGATCGACAGGCGGATCGGTGCGGCGTCTTCAGTAATGCGGACGCTGTATCGATCCGTTGTGGTGAAGAAGGAGCTGAGCCGGAAGGCAAAGCTCTCAATTTACCGGTCGATCTACGTTCCCATCCTCACCTATGGTCATGAGCTTTGGGTTATGACCGAAAGGACAAGATCACGGGTACAAGCGGCCGAAATGAGTTTCCTCCGCCGGGTGGCGGGGCTCTCCCTTAGAGATAGGGTGAGGAGCTCTGCCATCCGGGGGGAGCTCAAAGTAAAGCCGCTGCTCCTCCACTTCGAGAGGAGCCAGATGAGGTGGTTCGGGCATCTGGTCAGGATGCCACCCGAACGCCTCCCTAGGGAGGTGTTTAGGGCACGTCCGACCGGTAGGAGGCCGCGGGGAAGACCCAGGACACGTTGGGAAGACTATGTCTCCCGGCTGGCCTGGAAACGTCTCGGGGTCCCACAGGAAGAGCTGGACGAAGTGGCTGGGGAGAGGGAAGTCTGGGCTTCCCTGCTTAAGCTGCTGCACCCGCGACCCGACCTCGGATAAGCGGAAGAAGATGGATGGATGGATGGATGGATAACCTCCAAGGTTTCACATTGTCATCCCATTGGGTTGAGTTCTTTCTTGCCCTGATGTGGGATCTGAGCCAAGGATGTCGTTGCAGCCCTTTGCGACACTCGTGATTTAAGGCTATATAAGTAAACATTGATTGATTGATTGATTGATTGTTTAATAAAATTCTACCCAAACATTTAATACAGTCGAATACAAATAGAAATATTCAACATTTCTCTTTCCTAAAGTAGATCTGTAAAGCAGATATTTACATCAACACTGTGATTTGAACGAGTGGCTGGACAGGATAGATAAAACAAAATAAACGTTTTGAATCGATTAAAAATTGTTACAAATAAGTATCGCAATTAACTCGAAAATCAAATTTTTTTGACACCCCTAGACTATATCCCTTAAAGGGGAACATTATCACCAGACCTATGTAAGCGTCAATATATACCTTGATGTTGCAGAAAAATAACCATATATTTTTTTAATCGATTTTCGAACTCTAAATGGGTGAATTTTGACGAATTAAACGCCTTTCTATTATTCGCTCTCGGAGCGATGATGTCACATCGGGAAGCAATTCGCCATTTTCTCAAACACATTACAAACACCGAGTCAAATCAGCTCTGTTATTTTCCGTTTTTTCGACTGTTTTCCGTACCTTGGAGACATCATGCCTCGTGGGTGTGTTGTCGGAGGGTGTAACAACACGAACAGTGACGGATTCAAGTTGCACCAGTGGCCCAAAGATGCGAAAGTGGCAAGAAATTGGACGTTTGTTCCGCACACTTTACCGACGAAAGCTATGCTACGACAGAGATGGCAAGAATGTGTGGATATCCTGCGACACTCAAAGCAGATGCATTTCCAACTGGACTGGACAGATCAGCTTTCAGGAAAAGAGAGCGGATGAGGGTATGTCTACAGAATATATTAATTGATGAAAACTGGGCTGTCTGCACTCTCAAAGTGCATGTTGCTGCCAAATGTATTTCATATGCTGTAAACCTAGTTCATAGTTGTTAGTTTCCTTTAATGCCAAACAAACACATACCAATCGTTGGTTAGAAGGCGATCGCCGAATTCGTCCTCGCTTTCTCCCGTGTCGCTGGCTGTCGTGTCGTTTTCGTCGGTTTCGCTTGCATACGGTTCAAACCCATATGGCTCAATAGCTTCAGTTTCTTTTTCAATTTCGTTTTCGCTACCTGCCTCCAGACTACAACCATCCGTTTCAATACATGCGTAATCTGTTGAATCGCTTAAGCCGCTGAAATCCGAGTCTGAATCCGAGCTAATGTCTCTATATACCTTGCTGTTCTAACCGCCATGTTTGTTTGTATTGGCATCACTGTGTGACGTCACAGGAAAATGGACGGGTGTATATAACGATGGTTAAAATCAGGTACTTTGAAGCTTTTTTTAGGGATATTGCGTGATGGGTAAAATTTTGAAAAAAACTTCGAAAAATAAAATAAGCCACTGGGAACTGATTTTTAATTGTTTTAACTCTTCTGAAATTGTGATAATGTTCCCCTTTAAGATTTACTTTCAGAACAAGAATCCCAGAGATGTTTGACTTACAAGTATCTGTTGATAAAAGGTAACCCTTATGTCATACTGAAGGAACATTTTTTTTATTTTTTATTGTCCAGGTATTCTGGCTGTTTGGAATGGATATAGGTCAAATTTGTTGGAGGACATTACATTTACTCGTTTTAGAACTGTTCATTAGACTGAAATTGCCAGGCCCCACAAAAACGGACACAGTCCTTCCTAGTGCTAAAAAAGTTTCATTAGGTTCTTTTTCACGGCATGAACTTTCCCATGAAATAAAGTCCCCCCGGTCTTTCCACCAAAAACTACCGGGATAGATGTAGTTCTTCACGAATCTTTTGAAGTTCTTGCCTGCAAGGTGGGACTATTTGAAGCTACCCGTAACCTTATCGGAGGCGGGCTGTGCTGTCAAACGCTGATTGGTTGAACACAGTTGGGGGTCTTCCTAAAACTTATTTTTCAAACACACGACCGCTATCAGAATATGTGCGGCGACCTGTTTATTTCTTGTTTCTTGTGTATTTCTGTTACAACAAACAAGAAAGAAGAACAAAAGGTGCTTTCGACTTGCAGTAACTGTTTTTTTGGAACTATCTTGCAGCGTTTTTACTCTGCTGTAGTCTTTAAACTATAAGCAGTTAATTGTACCACTGAGCGTCACACACACACTTGGTGTGGTGAAATTAACCTCCTACCGTCAAGCATGGTGGTGGTAGTATTATGCTCTGGGCCTGTTTTGCTGCCAATGGAACTGGTGCTTTACAGAGAGTAAATGGGACAATGAAAAAGGAGGATTACCTCCAAATTCTTCAGGACAACCTAAAATCATCAGCCCGGAGGTTGGGTCTTGGGCGCAGTTGGGTATTTCAACAGGACAAACACATGTCAAAAGTGGTAAAGGAATGGCTAAATCAGGCTAGAATTAAGGTTTTAGAATAACCTTCCCAAAGTCCTGACTTAAACGTGTGGACAAGCTGAAGAAACAAGTCCATATCAGAAAACCAACACATTTAGCTGAACTGCACCAATTATGTCAAGAGGAGTGATCAAAAATTCAACCAGAAGCTTGCCAGAAGCTTGTGGATGGCTACCAAAAGCGCCTTATTGCAGTGAAACTTGCCAAGGGACATGTAACCAAATATTAACATTGCTGTATGTATACTTTTGACCCAGCAGATTTGCTCACATTTTCAGTAGACCCATAATAAATTCATAAAAGAACCAAACTTCATGAATGTTTTTTGTGACCAACAAGTATGTGCTCCAATCACTCTATCACAAAAAAATAAGTTGTAGAAATTATTGGAAACTCAAGACAGCCATGACATTACGTTCTTTACAAGTGTAACTTTTGACCACGACTGTATATGGGATAAATATTGGTATTGGCCAATGCTCAAGGCTCCAATAATGGTGTCATATCCGAACTAAAATATTTGTATCAGGACACCCCTAGTTTTGGAAAAATTGACAATTTTGGCCTCAGGAAGTCCAATGTGACATTGCAGAACAAATGCTTCAAAATCAACATAATAATAATAATTCTCGCACTATTGTTACAGGTCATTGGTTTACAAATATCCCGCAATTCCAGCACACGTTTGTTTTCCTTTTGCAGTCTTAGGTACAAACAATACTCTGAGCTGCCCAGCGTTGAACAAACCTGACTGAAAATATCAAGTTCTTCCAAGATTTAATTTTGCGTCTTCATTCCCTGCTATACGTCACCTGAATCCCCCAAAATGAACAATCTCTGGAAGATTAAATTCCCCTCCGGCGCCATTTCCGAGTGTTTAATATCTGATCCCTGATGACGGGTGAGGGGACATTATCACTTTCTCCAATATTGAGTTAGTTCCTCAGCCGGTGCTAAATCGGTATGTGTACATTGTTGCAAAGTCAGAAGTAAACAGCAGGGCGTTGCGTTTGAATTAAGCTAATGAGGTCAAAAACACGGTTAAAGATTCCGCACTGGTCCACAGCCGGCGGTCACACATCCTTTCAACAGGGTGATTGAGTTGTGTTGGGCTTTACTGCCGGCTTTACTGGGTGGACTGATTTATTGACAGCTGCAAGATTTACTGTTTGGGAAACTCTGGGATTGTTTTGTGTACTTGTTCCTGCCTTGGGGTGTCATGGTTCAGGTTTTTCATAGTCGCCAACATACAGGTATATACTCATGTCAACCATAAACTAGGCCAGGCAGTCGATAACAGGCCGTATGTCCCTTAATGGCTTCCCAAATGCTTGACTAATTACTAGCCAGCCACAAATGAGGGTTCTATAAAATGCTACGCATGCAAATTACACAACAATCAGTGAACAGACTGAGTGTCCTGAGAGGTCTGCTTATCACGTAGGAAGGGTAAACATCCGGGATTGCAATAGTGGGGATTTCTGGAGTGATGACTGTACTGACCTGGATAAAAGAAGATCCTTCTTTTTCAAGAACGGTTTTTGACAAACACCAAAAGACAAAATGTAAAAATGTTTTCAATACCAGTTCAATCATTTTCATTTATTAACCGCTGGGCAGTTGTATGAAGTCTGCTTCATTGACGATTATTATCTTAAAATCAGCATCGTAAAATGCTGCCTTGCCAACAGCTAGGGATTAGGTCATTAAATTATTAATTACATTTTCAATTTGTTTATGGTAAGTGCCATTGAGAGTTGAACAATATTAACACAATACTCAAACTAGTTTCTTTTTATATTTAAAGGGGAACATTATCACAATTTCAGAAGGGTTAAAACCATTAAAAATCAGGTCCCAGTGGCTTATTTTATTTTTCGAAGTTTTTTTCAAAATTTTACCCATCATGCAATATCCCTAAAAGAAGCTTCAAAGTGCCTGATTTTAACCATCGTTATATACACCCGTCCATTTTCCTGTGACGTCACACAGTGATGCCAATACAAACAAACATGGCGCATAGAACAGCAAGGTATAGCGACATTAGCTCGGATTCAGACTCGGATTTCAGCGGCTTAAGCGATTCAACAGATTACGCATGTATTAATACGGATGGTTGTAGTGTGGAGGCAGGTAGCGAAAACGAAATTGAAGAAGAAACTGAAGCTATTGAGCCATATCGGTTTGAACCGTATGCAAGCGAAACCGACGAAAACGACACGACAGCCAGCGACACGGGAGAAAGCGAGGACGAATTTGGCGATCGCCTTCTAACCAACGATTGGTATGTGTTTGTTTGGCATTAAAGGAAACTAACAACTATGAACTAGGTTTACAGCATATGAAATACATTTGGCAACAACATGCACTTTGAGAGTACAGACAGCCCAGTTTTCATCAATTAATATATTCTGTAGACATACCCTCATCCGCTCTCTTTTCCTGAAAGCTGATCTGTCCAGTCCAGTTGGAAATGCATCTGCTTTGAGTGTCGCAGGATATCCACACATTCTTGCCATCTCTGTCGTAGCATAGCTTTCGTCGGTAAAGTGTGCGGAACAAACGTCCAATTTCTTGCCACTTTCGCATCTTTGGGCCACTGGTGCAACTTGAATCCGTCACTGTTCGTGTTGTTACACCCTCCGACAACACACCCACGAGGCATGATGTCTCCAAGGTACGGAAAACAGTCGAAAAAACGGAAAATAACAGAGCTGATTTGACTCGGTGTTTGTAATGTGTTTGAGAAAATGGCGAATTGCTTCCCGATGTGACATCATCGCTCCGAGAGCGAATAATAGAAAGGCGTTTAACTCGCCAAAATTCACCCATTTAGAGTTCGAAAATTGGTTAAAAAAATATATGGTCTTTTTTCTGCAATATCAAGGTATATAATGACGCTTACATAGGTCTGGTGATAATGTTCCCCTTTAAGTACAGACAATTGTTTGAGCAAAAAAAAATGTCAATAGTACACATTTACAAACCCCAAAACCAGTGAAGTTGGCACGTTGTGTAAATCGTAAATAAAAACAGAATACAATGATTTGCTAATCCTTTTCAACCTATATTCAATTGAATAGACTGCAAAGACAAGATATTTAACTTTCGAACTGGAAAACTTTGTTATTTTTTGCAAATAGTATCTCATTTGGAATTTGATGCCTGCAACATGTTTAAAAAAAGCTGGCAGAAGTGGCAAAAAAGACTGAGCAAGTGAGGAATGCTCATCGAACACTTATTTGGAATATCCCACAGGTGAACAGGCTAATTGGGAACAGGTGGGTGCCACGATTGGTTATGAAAGCAGCTTCCATGAAATGCTCAGTCATTCACAAACAAGGATGGAGCGAGGGTCGCCACTTTGTGAACAAATGCGTGAGCAAATTGTCGAACATATTAAGAACAGAATTTCTCAACGAGCTATTGCAAGGAATTTTGGGATTTCACCATCTAAGGTATGTAATGTCATCAAAAGGTTCAGAGAATCTGGAGAAATCGCTGCACGTAAGCGATGATATTACGGACCTTCGATCCCTGCATCAAAAACCGACATCGGTGTGTAAAGGATATCACCACATGGGCTCAGGAACACTTCAGACAACCACTGAATGAAATGATAATGCAAAGTAGCATTTACTTTGGAGAGTGGACTTCTGGTATTTCCTTCCAGCTGTTTCTTCGTCAAACACATCTTCAGCAGCTTCTCTATATTTTTAATGGATGAATGTCAGCTGTTTGATATTATTTCAACATTTTGGGCTGGCGTTAGACTCATTTTGCTGCAGTTTTGGCACAGACTAGTAATGATACACTCAAATTGCTTCGCCAAGTTGGCGACACACTCGCTCATGTTTCTGATGATGTCTTTCTTTAATTCAATCATTTTGTGGAAAATGCAGAAATTACTAAATCAAAATACAGATAGAACGATTGACTTAGCTCTTTTATTGCCGCATTTACGGTATTGCGCTGAAGTTGGGGGCCACACCTACAGGGACACTATTGAACCGCTATTTAAGCTCCAGAAAAAGGCAATTAGAATTATACATTATGCCCCATATACACTGTAGAGCACATACCAATGATCTGTTCATAATGAGTAATTTTCTTAAACTACATGATATAATCCAATACAGTAGCCTTCTAGTTATGTTCATGGCCTCACAATGGGCTCTACCTGCAAATATACAGAGTCTGTTTTCACTCAGAGATGGTCCACATGAACTCAGGTGTGTCCTGAAATTCAAACTTAACATGGTCAATTCCACATTCAAGGCTCAAACGTTATCTATAGCGGGGGTGAAACTGTGGGACAATGTGAGCGGATAAATTAAACTGTCTTCTAGCCTAAGAGTGTTCATCCTTGCGGTAAAAAGTGTGTTGTTGGGAAACTATCAAAAACATGACTCGTTGTTTGGACTATCTCAACTGTGAGACACAGGTGCAAAATAACTCACTGTGGAATAAGGGACATAACACACTAGACAAGGCTTCAGAAGACAAAAGATATTCAGGCAAGATGGAGAAAATCTCATGGTCGCTCAATGCTTTTGACAAAGTGTTTTCCAGCATATGTTATTCTTTTTTTGAAATTGTCATGTATCCATCAAATCTGCTGTTGAAACTTGGACTTGAAATCAACATATAAGTTAATTGTAAATTAGGGGCGGGGCATGGATAAGCATTCTTGCTTTTTTCCCCGTATTCCTTTTCGGTGGGTGCCGTTGCATGTCTGTCAAATTACAAAGAGTGATCAAGTGTTGCTATATATGTTTGCTGGAATAAATAAATAAATTCATAAATAAATTCAAAATACATTCACAGTGACATTTGCTATGCCAGCTAATGGCGGGAATGCTTGTAATTCAAAGTTTTGCTTGCAACTTAAAGGCCTACTGAAACCCACTACTACCGACCACGCAGTCTGATAGTTTATATATCAATGATGAAATATTAACATTGCAACACATGCCAATACGGCCGGGTTAGCTTACTAAAGTGCAATTTTAAATTTTGCGCAAAATATCCTCCTAAAAACGTCTCGGCATGATGACGTCTGCGCTTGACGTCACAGATTGTAGAGGACATTTTGGGACAGCATGGTGGCCAGCTATTAAGTTGTCTGTTTTCATCGCACAATTCCACAGTATTCTGGACATTTGTGTTGGTGAATCTTTTGCAATTTGTTCAATGAACAATGGAGACAGCAAAGAAGAAATCTGTAGGTGGGAAGCGGTGGGAAGCGGCAGGTGTTGTGCCGGATAACGCACCCCCGCCGTAGAATGCACCCCTTGACTGGTGTGCCGGATAACACAGCCGGTGTTTCATTGTTTACATTCCCGGAAGATGACAGGCAAGCTTTACCATTGGCCTGTGGAGAACTGGGACAACAGAGACTCTTACCAGGAGGACTTTGAGTTGAATGCGCAGACGCGGTACCGTGAGTACGCATGCAGCCCGTACGTGCGTGCTATGTGCATGTCTTGTACGCAACTTTGGGGACTTTGGGGAAATATATGTGCTGTATGAACTTTAGGGAGGTGAACGGTACTTTGGGCTGTGGGATTGTGTGTTGTGCAGGTGTTTGAGTTTTATTGGCGGGTTATATGGACGGGAGGGGGGAGGTGTTTGTTATGCGGGATTAATTTGTGGCATATTAAATATAAGCCTGGTTGTGTTGTGGCTAATAGAGTATATATATGTCTTGTGTGTATTTACTGTTTTAGTCATTCCCAGCTGAATATCAGGTCCCACCCGCCTCTCACAGCATCTTCATCTGAATCGCTCCCACTGCCCTCTAGTCCTTCACTCTCACTTTCCTCATCCACAAATCTTTCATCCTCGCTCAAATTAATGGGGAAATCGTCGCTTTCTCGGTCCGAATCGCTCTTGCTGCTGGTGGCCATGATTGTAAACAATGTGCAGATGTGAGGAGCTCCACAACCTGTGACGTCACGCTACTCGTCTGCTACTTCCGGTACAGGCAAGGCTTTTTTATCAGCGACCAAAAGTTGCAAACTTTATCATCAATGTTCTCTACTAAATCCTTTCAGCAAAAATATGGCAATGTCGCGAAATGATCAAGTATGACACATAGAATGGACTTGCTATCCCCGTTTAAATAAGAAAATCGCATTTCAGTAGGCCTTTAAAATCGCAACAATTAGCCGCGAGACAGCTCCTATCTCAAAACACTCTTCAGTTAAGGTACTACTGTACTTTATTGCAATCTACTTTCATCTTATGTTAAAGGTCGTCTTATATTTTTTTCATTGGGTCTAAAAATATCCAAATTGATATTATTTGAGCCTACCTGTCCATTGTGATGTTTTGTACTTAAACATCATTATTTTTAATGATTCCGTTTGAAAAAATGCAACATTGAGTCTCCGCAGGGAAATACTGTAGGGCGCTCACTTTGATCGAGCTTTCCATGGCGGCAGCCTTCTTTAAGATCAACGTCCTCTAACGCAACTTGACAAGCACCGTGAGTGCGGGGTACTTTGTATTCCTGAGCGCTTCTGACACTTAAACGCAGCACTCAAACATCGGCGACATGCGGCGGACGTTTTGAGAGCAGCTTGAAAATGTTCAGCTCGACTCGCCACGTGGAAAACTGTCACGCTCGCGCTTCGGAGCGGCAGTTTGTTTACGGCCGCCGCGATTACCTGCAGGTGCGCGGGTGGAAATGATGCGTTATTTCGTACTTTTGCTCTGTTGCACGCTGGCAAAGCTGCGACGGGCAATGTTCCCTCAGCTTAATTGCTTCTCCCCAGGGGGAACCATGCATCACAATTTGATGGATGCCAGCATGTCAGGTAACTTCTATCAAACACAGACGTCCCGTATTGAAGTAACAAATGCGGCCCCCTGACAACGATCATGCTCAAATCAAAGGCGATGTGTGCTGGAGCAATCTGTCTTTGTGGCCCTTTCACTGCATCCCCTCTCGGCAATTCTACGCCGGCAGAATGAAGCATCGATCCGCTTTCCGGCTTCCTCTTTCCGACCCTGATTAAGTCGAGTTGAAATGTGTCTCCCGCGCTTTTAGGACAAATAAATTGCGCTCCATTTGAATCCGACAGCGGGCGAATGATCGATCGGCAGCTGTGCCGTCATGCTAATGTGAAGGGTGATTTCGGCCAAAGCAATAACGAGGCTGCTGGTCCTAAAAACAGGGATGTGAGCACCCTTTGAGAAAAAAAAAAAAAAAAGAGGAAAACTGACGAAAAAAAGAGGAACATTTATAGTTTATTATTCTTCGGTCAATCGTCAACAAAATAAACAAACAGTTGTACATTCATAGATTGAAAAAGAAAATGTTGCAGACCGAAAGGGTTTAGGCTGAAGTTGAACACTTATTGCGCCTAACCCTATAAACAATTTTAAAGACAAGATGAACTTCCGAAAATTATGAAATGTCTTTTGTACAACTTATTATAAACACACATTATACAAAACATAAACACAGTTCAATTATATACACAGTAAAGGCATGTGAAATATCCTTGTACACATGTTAGTTAAACCTTTGTACCAATTTATATACTATATACAAACAATTATACTTCCCACATTTAGTATTTTAATTAAAGGGGAACATTATCCAAATTTCAGAATGGTTAAAACCATTAAAAATCAGTTCCCAGTGGCTTATTATATTTTTGAAGTTTTTTTCAAAATTTTACCCATCACGCAATATCCCTAAAAAAAGCTTCAAAGTGCCTGATTTTAACCATCGTTATATACACCCGTCCATTTTCCTGTGACGTCACATAGTGATGCCAATACAAACAAACATGGCGGAAAGAACAGCAAGCTATAGCGACATTAGCTCGGATTCAGACGCGGATTTCAGCGGCTTAAGCGATTCAACAGATTACGAATGTATTGAAACGGATGGTTGTAGTGTGGAGGCAGGTAGCGAAAACGAAATTGAAGAAGAAACTGAAGCTATTGAGCCATATCGGTTTGAACCGTATGCAAGCGAAACCGACGAAAACGACACGACAGCCAGCGACACGGGAGAAAGCGAGGACAAATTCGGCGATCGCCTTCTAACCAACGATTGGTATGGGTTTGTTTGACAATAAAGGAAACTAACAAATATGAACTAGGTTTACAGCATATGAAATACATTTGGCAACAACATGCACTTTGAGAGTGCAGACATCCCAATTTTCATCAATTAATATATTCTGGAGACATACCCTCATCCGCGCTCTTTTCCTGAAAGCTGATCTGTCCAATTTTGGAGTTGATGTCAGCAGGCCAGGGAAGCTAGGGTCGATAGGGGGTTTAGCTCGCTCGTCTGCGGGAACAAACTGCCGCCATTGCTTGCCATGCTACCGAGGTCCTTTGTCCCTGAATTGCTCACACACTCCGGCAGATTCAATGGGGGTCTGGCGGCAGATTTCTTTGACTTTATCGTTGGAAATGCATCTGCTTTGAGTGTCGCAGGATATCCACACATTCTTGCCATCTCTGTCGTAGCATAGCTTTCGTCGGTAAAGTGTGCGGAACAAACGTCCAATTTCTTGCCACTTTCGCATCTTTGGGCCACTGGTGCAACTTGAATCCGTCCCTGTTCGTGTTGTTACACCCTCCGACAACACACCGACGAGGCATGATGTCTCCAAGGTACGGAAAACAGTCGAAAAAACAAAAAATAACAGAGCTGATTTGACTCGGTGTTTGAGAAAATGGCGGATTGTTTCCCGATGTGACGCCACGTTGTGACGTCATCGCTCCGAGAGCGAATATTAGAAAGGCGTTTAATTCGCCAAAATTCACCCATTTAGAGTTCGGAAATCCGTTAAAAAAATATATGGTCTTTTTTCTGCAACATCAAGGTATATATTGACTGGTGATAATGTTCCCCTTTAACATTGATCATAGTATTAACTACTGTGTTGATTCAAGAGTGATATATTTTTTCAAGACATTGGTCTTAAAGTGTTTTTTAAATGTGTGAATGAAACTGGAACATTTTAAGGCACATTTCTATCAACACAAAGTGCTGCCGTGTAAACCCCTGAAAGAAGATGTTGAAAATCAAGACTACGCTTTAAAAACTGCTGGGTTAAAAATGACGGTAACACTTTAGAATGGGGAACATGTTCACCATTAATTAGTTGCTTATTAACATGCAAATTATTAACATATTGGCTCTTAATTAGTCAATATTAAGTACTTATTAAAGCCTTATTGTGCATGGTCTTAATATACAACCAGTAAGCCATTAAGTAAGAGTCTTCCCTCAATAACCTCAGAATTATTGCTTATTAGTCACCCTAACCCTTATACTAGGGCTGCGAATCTTTGGGTGTCCAACGATTCGATTCAATATCGATTCTTGGGGTCACGATTCGATTATAAATCGATTTTTTCGATTCTCGATTCAAAAAAGATATTTTTCCGATTCAAAACGATTCTCTATTAATTCAATACATAGGATTTCAGCAGGATTTACCCCAGTCTGCTGACATGCAAGCGGAGTAGTAGATTTTTGTGAAAAGCTTTTATAAATAAAGGACAATGTTTTATCAACTGATTGCAATAATGTGCATTTGTTTTAACTATTAAATGAACCAAAAATATGACTTATTTTATCTTTGTGAAAATATTGGACACAGTGTGTTCTCAAGCTTATGAGATGTGATGCAAGTGTAAGCCACTGTGACACTATTGGTCATTTTTATTTTATTTGTTCATTTTTTTTTTTATAAATGTCTAATGATAATGTCAATGAGGGATTTTTAATCACTGCTATGTTGAAATTGTAACTAATATTGATACTGTACATTCATTTTTGTTTCACTACTTTTGGATTGTTCTGTGTCGTGTTTGTGTCTCCTCTCAATTGCTCTGTTTATTGCAGTTCTGAGTGTTGCTGGGTCGGGCTTGGTTTTGGAATTGGATTGCATTGTTATGGTATTGCTGTGTATTGTTTTGTTTGATTGATTAATAAAAAAAATAAAAATAAAAAAAAAGACTTTTGAAAAATTAGAATCGATACTGAATCGTACAACGTGAGAATGGCGATTTGAATTTGAATCGATTTTTTCCCACACCCCTACCTTATATGTTCCTCTAGTGTCCAAATAACTGTAAAATAAGTCTTTGTTACTTAGAATATGTTTCCCATACTAAAGTGTTACCAAAATTACTTTTTTTTAGTGTGTATTAGTGTTGTCCCGATACCATTAACCAATATTATTTCGATACTTTTCGGTACTTTTGGACACTTTTCTAAATAAAGGGCAACACAAAAAAATTGCGTTATTGGCTTTATTTTAACAACAAATCTAAGTGTACATTAAACATATGTTTCTTATTGCAAGTTTGTCCTTAAATAAAATAGTGAACATACAAGACAACTTGTCTTTTATTAGTAAGTAAACAAACAAAGGCTACTAATTTAGCTGCTGACATATGCAGTAACATATTGTGTCATTTATCATTGTATTATTTTGTCAAAATTATTAAGGACAAGTGGTGGAAAATGAATTATTAATGTACTCATTTACTGTTAATATCTGCTTACTTTCTCTTTTAACATGTGCTATCTACACTTCTGTTAAAATGTAATAATCATTTATTCTTCTGTTGTTTGGATACTTTACATTAGTTTTGGATGGTACCACAAATTTGGGTATCAATCTGATACCAAGTAGTTACAGGATCATACATTGGTCATATTCAAAGTCCTCATGTGTCCAGGGACATTTTTACTGAGTTTATAAACATAATATGAATTTAAAAAAAAACAAAAATAGTTGGTGTGATGCTAACAAATATCGACGTACTTAGTATCATTACAGTGGATGTCAGGTGTAGATACACCAATGGTGTTTGTTTACATTTTGACGCCGGTGAGCTACGGTGTGTAGTGAAGCCTGTTTAGCTATTCCTCGTCCTGCAGGGATGATACTTGTAAGAAACTTTTTTTATTTGTCGCCATGGAGGCGAGGATTGGTGATTTAGAAGTCGCTAAAACACTGCCGACTGCGGCTGAACTTTCGCCGCTAACTAGCTAGCCATGTCTTAAAGCACCTTTTACTGAGGACGTTTCATTGTTATAACTTCACCTTTATCGTTAGTTTTTAAGCCAAAATGTGTCCGTTCTCCCTTTTCTGTCTACACACTGTGTCTGCTTGTAAGTACTCTGTGATTGTGCGCTGCCGAACATGCTCGTAAACCAGCAATGACACGACGTGACGACGACGGGGGGAGGGGGGACGGTGGACCGGTACTTTTTAGAGGCGGTAGAGTACCGAATATGATTCATTAGTATCGCGGTACTATACTAATACCGGTATAGCGTACAACCCTAGTGTGTATACAAGATTCAAGTGCCCCAGCTTTAAGACCACAGTACAATGTTATTGTGGTATATGTCCCCCCCCCCTCCCAAAAAAAAAAAAAATTAAAATTTTAGAGATTTTAAAATGAAGTTGCTCAAATTGTATCATCACTACAAACAAGTACATATATTAATACATATATCTATATTTGTATATTTAAATATACTTTCAGTGAAGTTTTTTTAAAGTAACAATATACCGTATTTTTCGGAGTATAAGTCGCACCGGAGTATAAGTCACACCTGCCGAAAATGCATAATAAAGAAGGAAAAAAAACATATATAAATCGCACTGGAGCCCGGCCAAACTATGAAAAAAACTGCGACTTATAGTCCGAAAAATACGGTAATCATCCTTCACACATGCGAGATAATATTGTTCACGTTGGTGTCTTTCAACTTTTAACTTCAGAGAAACAGTGTCTTCTGTAGTGGACATCACATATCTTTTTGGAAAATGTTGATTTTAAGAAAAGTCTTCTGACAATTTAACATTTGATAATGTAAATATCTCACAAATTGATGCTTGGCCTCCTTGGCATCAAATATATATTCCACGTTGTGGTTTATCAAGTTGCTTCTCATATTAGTTGTGTTCCCCGCAGTGCAGTGTCACCAAACTTCTTACTTACTTCTTACAGGGGACGGCGTGGCGCAGTTGGGAGAGTGGCCGTGCCAGCAACCTGAGGGTTCCTGGTTCGATCCCCAGCTTCTACCAGCTGAGTCATGTCCATTGTGTCCGTGTGTCCCAAGACACTTCACCCTTGCTCTTGCTATACAAGTATACACATGGATAACAAATCCATTGAATCCACTCGTGGTTTCAATAATATTGAAAAATAAACGTGGGTTAAAACATTACAACCACTGTCTTAAAAACACTCCAGACAAAGGCCTTACAGTACGCAGACCAAAGAGGTTCGCCAGGGTTTGTTTGTTTATCTGTCTGTTAGCAACATAACTCAAAAAATTATGGATGGATTTTAATGAAAACTTCAGTTAATGTCCGAACAAAACAATCCTTTCTCTCTCCTTTACGACCTCCCACACACGGACCTCACACACTCACGCAATTTACTTTCAGGCAGACCAATACAAAAGTGTCAGCAAAAAACTACACTGACCAAGTTTTAATTTTACACTGTCATACGTAACAGTATTATTGTGATAACTTTAATACCGAAATACTGCGGTATAATACCGTTACACCCCTATAATGGAGGTGATTATTATTAACTTCTGAGAGATGCTGCTTAAACTGTATATGGGGGCACATAATTAGCTGCTAGCCGCTTGTCAGGGTGCTAAACATGAACACATTGCTTGTGATTGCCATTTTTTCTAAGGAAAATTGTCCGATACTGACTGATGGCTGATCAATCGGAACCGTTTTTTGTGAAATACTCTAAGCCAGTGGTTCTTAACCTGGGTTCGATCGAACCCTAGGGGTTCGGTGAGTCGGGCTCAGGGGTTCGGCGGAGGTCAAGACACACCCGACTCATCGTGTAAATAAAAACTTCTCCCTATCGGCGTATTACGGATACGGCAACAGCAGAAGTCAGACTGATTTGCAGGTGTGTAGTTTGTTGTGAGTTTATGCACTGTGTTGGTTTTGTTCTTTGAACAAGGTGATGCTCATGCACGGTTCATTTTGTGCACCAGTAATAAAACATGGTAACACTTTAGTATGGGGAACATATTCACCATTAATTAGTTGCTTATTAACATGCAAATTAGTAACATATTGGCTCTTAACTAGTCATTATTAAGTACTTATTAATGCCTTATTCGGCATGGCCTTATTATAACCCTAACCCTCTAACCCTGGCCCTAACCCTAACCAAATAACTCTAAATTAAGTCCTTGTTACTTAGAATATGTTCCCTTAGTGTCCAAAACACTCTAAATTAAATCTTTGTTACTTAGAATATGTTCCCCATACTAAAGTGTTACCAAAAACATATAACTTTGTCTTGAATTTGAAAAAAAAAAAAACATTTTATTTTTCACTAAAGGGTTCGGTGAATGCGCATATGAAAACTGGTGGGGTTCGGTACCTCCAACAAGGTTAAGAACCACTGCTCTAAGCATATTCATGCCTAATTACAATAGCATTCTCCGTTGAGACTACATAATACAAATTATTGCTGAAATGTGAGCGGTGTACTCACATTTGGGGTATACTGTATAAACAAACAATGGCAGATTCACAGGGCAGATTGAATAATGGCGTTAAAGAAAAAGATTGATGTGATTCACGCATCATTTAACATTCCACTATATAACCTTTGTCCTCCGGGTTTGCCTGCGATGAAGAGCAATAAACAGTAAACAAGATGAATAGCAATGACTGTGTTTGTAGGCACATCTCTTCACATGTACTGTGACCTGCATTCAATTGGAAAGGCCACTTCCCATCACGTCCATATAACTAAAAAGTGACACGTACCACAGCATGAATGATGCTAATTAAAGCACCGTACCAATAGCGTACAATCGGAATGAAGCTGTCAGTAGGGATTGCTCATCAACGTCTCGCATCGAGAAGGTTAGGTGGATATTCTCCCATCAGACATCTGTTACGTGTGATGATGAAACAGGCATCATCATGGTCTTAATCAGCAGAGGGGAGTATACCCAGTCAGGACGAGAACATTGACATGCTGCAGGCTGTAACGCTTCACGGCGTTCCCTTGCTTCGCCGTGATGGACGGCCTGGTGGGCTGGCCTCTGGTTAGTCTACACCCGGAGGGTCCACTCACTCCTCGAAACATGCTGCCAGGTTCCCTTTGGAATGGTCAAACTTCACTTTCTTTGGTTGAAATTTAAGTAGGGGTAATCTTTGCATTGCACCACCATATCCAGCAGATGGTGCTTTGAGGACAAAAGCTTGTTTTCTGAAGATTTAATACAAGAAAGGCTCCAACTAAAGAGGCTGTTTGCAACTTTTAAGAAGATGCCCGGAGGGCGCTAACTTTCCAATGTGTTTTAAGAATTGTATCCCGCCTTCTTACAGCTTTTAGTATGCAATGACTTTGGATGATTGACCACCGATCATTATTAGACAACTTTTGTGAAGAAGTATGTGATCTTCATTGCCGATTAATGCCTGTTAATGCCGATCACAAAGACCGATCGACCCCCTCTGGCTGACACTATTTATTATTAGCACGCTGGCTGACAAGCGGCTAGCAGCTAATTATGTGTCTCCATTCACATAAGTTAACAATAAACACCTCCAATACAGCAAATCAACTTAATTTCTTAGTTATTATCAATCAATCAATCAATGTTTATTTATATAGCCCTAAATCACAAGTGTCTCAAAGGGCTGCACAAGCCACAACGACATCCTCGGTACAGAGGATGTCGTTGTGGCTCATTGGGTGACTTCCGGTTCCGGTTCACCGTGCGTGACTGCTCGCTGACTGCTCGCTGTTTCGAGAAAGCTAAGTATCGTTCTAGTTATTATAGTCTTTATCGCTGGAGGACAAGGCTAAACATGTCACACACCAAAATCAGGCATGCTGATAGCTAAGCTAACTGCTAAGTTGGCTTTTAACATCACCAATAAATAAGTGTTAAGTAAAGTTTAAGAAGTGTAGATGGAACCGAGTTACAAAGTAAGCAGATATGAACATGAAATCAACAATTAAATTACCAAGAGTTTGAGAAAATGATATAACATCTGTTGGTGTGTTAGCATTGTCACAGTCAGTACACGACACGAAGAGGAGGGCAGGTTGATCCATAGACTGATGTTGGCGGTACTTAGGGTCGTATCAGTTCATGATCAATACTAAAGTGACTGGTACTGGTATTGAATCAGCAGCATGAAACTATGATTGACATATCCCTAATGAATAGCTTAGTTACTTACTGACTTAGACTTAGTTCCTCTTGTTCCTATTGGAACATTGGGCGACGAGTCCCCTCCATTTTCTCCGGTCTCTGGCGGCTCTTCTTGCTCCGTGCCAGCTGATGACACCCATCTCCCTTAGGTCTTTCTTCGCTGTCTGTCTCCACATCTTCTTCGGCCTCCCTCTCTTCCTTATTCCACCTTCTGGCATCCAGTCCATTGCCACACTTGCCGGTCTCTCTCTTGGCAGTCGGAGTACGTGCCCCATCACTCTCCTTCTCCTTTCAGAGACAATGTCAGACAGTGCTGCTACACCTGCCCTTCTCATCAGCTCCTCGTTGGAGATGTGGTCTCTTCAGGATGGATATGAGGCATCGTCGGTGGAAGACGTCCAGATTGTTGATGATACTGGCTGTCTTCATCCACGTCTCACAGGCGTAGGTTGCTGTTGGTATGACCGCTGACATGTAGAGGCGTAGCTTGATGGCCGTTGCGATGACTTTGGACGACCAGATGTTTCGGATCTGTTCGAACACTCCTGCAGCTTTGCCAATTCCATTATTGACGTCTTTCTCCATGTCTCAAGTTTCAAGTTTCAAGTTTCAAGTTTATTCACAATACCATATAACAATTACAATAGTAGTGAAATATCATCATTTAAAGATGTTGGTACGTGAAAGGGTCCCCCAAATAAGCTAGAAGAAGCTTTTGACAGGGGGTCCAGAGGACAGTATATACATGGAATGATGAAAACATGGTAGCAAGCACAACAACAAAAAAAAACAAACAAAAAAAACAAACAAAAAAAAACAAACAAAAAAAAAACAACGCTATATGATTAACACAAGATAATAGTACTAAAGCAAGCATACACATACATACATACATTCATTCAACCATGCAAAACCCAACAGTAGTCTACCCCACATGAGGAATTAAATATAGGTGGTTAATAGGTAAGTTTTCAGTTTCTTTTTGAAGTTGGAGAATGGATACAGCATCTTGAGGCTCTCATTAAGCCGGTTCCAAATCTTTGGTCCCCTGCATACAACACTTCGAGCGGTACAATCCAGTAAACGATGTTTCCCTGATATCAGATCTAAGTTACGAGTGTTGTGGGCATGCTGGGGATGGTAGATAGGAACCAAGCTACAGAGCCTAAGATTCAGCCTGTAAACGACTTGATAGGTTAAACAAGCATTTTGATAAATATTGAACTCTGTCAGTCTTAAGAGATGATAATTATGGAATAGATGTCGAGTGGGGGCATTAAACTTGGACCATGACAGGGCCCGTATGATTTTCTTTTGCATGGATTCTAATTTGTGAAGGTAGGTAGGGAAGGTGTTACACCAGATGACATTACAGTAGTTTAGATGTGGTTCAAAGAGAGTTTTATATAGGGTGAGTAGAGCATAAAGAGGAAGATAATGACAAAGGTGAAAGAACAGGCCAACATATTTGGATAATTTGTTTAACAGATGGCTAATGTGACATTTGAAATTGAGGTATTCGTCAATGATGACCCCCAGGAATTTTGTGGAGTACACTCTCTGTATTTCCTGCCCATTGATGTTGATATGGCAGTGCTCAGTATTTGTCCGGTTTTTATTAGAACGAAATAGAATAAAATTTGTTTTATTTACATTAAGTGAGAGCTTATTGCATTTAAATGATAAATAAATGATAAATGGGTTGTACTTGTATAGCGCTTTTCTACCTTCAAGGTACTCAAAGCGCTTTGACACTACTTCCACATTTACCCATTCACACACACATTCACACACTGATGGAGGGAGCTGCCATGCAAGGCGCTAACCAGCACCCATCAGGAGCAAGGGTGAAGTGTCTTGCTCAGGACACAACGGACATGACGAGGTTGGTACTAGGTGGGGATTGAACCAGGGACCCTCGGGTCGCGCACGGCCACTCTTCCACTGCGCCACGTCGTCCCATTTGAACCAGGAATCCACTTTCACAAGCTCTGAATTGACAGTTACTTGTGGATCATGTCTCCTGTACTTGAGATGTTTATTCCAAGATAGGTGAAGTCGTCAACATATTCGTATATCGTGAGTGGTGGAAAGTGTTGTATTTGTCCAACAGCCATGGCCTTGGTCTTTTCTTGGCTTATCCGTAGTCCGACTTTTTCACCTTGTGTAATTGTTTGGTTGTCAAATGTTAAGGTCGCGTTTTACCCGACACATGAAACGTGACGAAATGGGGCGCTGCACTACCCACTTTAGCCGCCGGATGGCATTAGAGTGTTGGATATCTCCCCCTTCCCTCCTCTCACGGGAAATCCACCCAGGAATTGGGCCATACAAATCCCTATTGTTCATTTGACAAAACTGCAGTACTTGGTGTTCTTTACTCAAAACATCAGCTGAAGGACAGCCTGCTCTAAATAACAGTGGGATGTATATCATCCACTATTCACTACAGCATCCCCTTGGCTAAGATCATAAAGAAGTCTTTCTCTGTCTCATCATCATCCTGTTTTGATCTGTGAGCGGGCCCCAGAAATACCAACAAGACAGAGAAGGAGTGATCACACGCAAACACACACATCTCCCAGGTTTAGTGTGCGATTAAGAACTTGCATTTGTGTCTCCGGGGTATCTTTTCCCTCTTTGAATTTGGGCGGCCGAGGGCTTAATGTGTCCTACGTAACAGTGACGTGACATCAGCAAGCTAAGAAGAGACACACAAAGAGACAGCTGCCACCAGTGAGCAGCACGTCTGCCGTGACAGCGTCATGGCGTGGCTCCCCCAGACACGGCAGCTGTGCTTGTAGTATCTGATCATGTATGACGTCAGCCCGAAGTCAGCATGCAAGTGTGGTGGGGGGGAGGAGGGGGTCATCTTTTGATAGCATACGTCAACGCTGCACCATATTTGACTCCCAAGTCGTCATTTCAAAGCACATGCTTGTGGAGGTGTTCTGCACGTCTTCCACACCTCCCTACCCTGCATGTCTGGATCTGCACTCCTGAGGCGAATACTAAATGCATAAAACAACAAACGCTTCCAGTCTGTCCCTTTTTAATGTGTACCGTGCGGGAATTCGACAGGTCTCTGCGCTGAAACCGAAAAAATGTGAGTACGTTTGCATTCAAACACCCAATAAACAGGTGTCAAACTCTAGGGCCAGGGATCGAATCTGGTCCGCCACGTCATTTTATATGGCCCACAAAAGCTTGGAAATAAATCGCAACAAAGTACTTTATCTTTCTATTTATTAGCCATCTGAACAAAGCAAAAGCAAAATATATATTTAATATAGACACCTTTTTAATAATAAAAAAAAGCATGCTACAATATTATCAAAACCCATATTACACTTAGTACATCTGTCCATTAAAAATGGTGAATTCCCACAAAGTTTTAAAACAGCTGTTGTGACACCAATTTTTAAGTCTGGTGCAGCAGATGAGGCCTGCGATTATCGACCAATTTCAATTGTGCCTGCGGTTTCAAAGGTACTTGGCAAGCTGGTGGCTGAACAATTGATGACCCATTTACTAAATCCTAAACAATCTGGATTCCGGCCCAAACATTCTACTGAGACAGCTGTGTGCCACTTCACCGAAATGATCAAATGTAGTTTGGACATGGGTAAATATGTTGGAGCAGTATTCTTAGATTTGAAAAAACTAACTATAAATTGGCTTAAATCATATCTGGAATTGCGACAACAATGTGTTCAAATAAAAGGTGACATAACTATAATAAATCAATTGTCTGATTTTACTATTTAGGATCTATTTGGGCCCGCTGCTTTTCAGTATATATCAGGGGTCGGGAACCTTTTTTGGCTGAGAGAGCCATGAAAGTCAAATATTTTAAAATGTATTTCCGTGAGAGCCATATAATATTTTTTGACACTGAATACAACTAAATGCGTGCATTTTTAAGTAAAAAGACCAACATTTTTAGAGTATAATAAGTCTCTTATTCTTTTTAATAACATTGTTATTCTGAAGCTAACTAATAATAAATAAAATACTTCTTACCATTAATGCGACTTCTTGAACAGGTGTGGTAGAAAATGGATGGATGGATTAAAATGCATGAGAATGTTTTATATTTTGTACGTTATTTTTAACACTGTGATTACCAGCGGAATTATTCATTACTTATCGTGTTAAGCAATGTCAGCTAAAATTTATCTGAGAGCACGTGTTGCAGCCATGAAATTCTAAGTTAATTATTATTTGCCAAAAATAAAAATAAAGTTTATGACTTTGAACATCAAATATCTTGTCTTTGTAGTGCATTCAATTGAATATGGGTTGAAAAGGATTTGCAAATCATTGTATTCCGTTTATATTTACATCCAACACAATTTCCCAACTCATATGGAAACGGGGTTTGTATATTGGGTTTTTTCATCAGGAAAACTAATGTCAGAACTTCTCAATAATTAGCCGCACACGTCCTAGGTACCAACATGGCGCCTGTCATTTAGTTGTTTATACTCTTTCTATACACGACTCTGAGATAGTCAACACTTTTCTGGCAGTTAATGCGACTAGTGTGCACCCCCCCAATCCGTCACTTTTCATGTGTTAGGTAAACTGCGACAAATGGGGTCATAGGAATCCCCTTCCTACTGTACATTTATGTTTAAACTCCTAGTACACAGGTGTCACTCTCAGGGCCCGGGGGTCAAACGTGACAATTTTTATGGCAATATGGAAATACATTGCGTCAAAGTACTTTATCTTTCTAGTTATCTAAATTTTTACAGACAAAAAAAATATGACTGCAGTATATATTTTATCAAATATCAAATATAAACAGGACACATTATAAAACAAATATACATTAATTTTTTTGTGTGTTAAAATACAAATTCATAGAATTATACACATTGTAAAAATTACTAGACAATCAGGCAGTTCCATTTACAGTAATATGCTGTAACAAAAAGTACATTTTACATGAAAATTCTGGCGACTGAGCAGACAGTTTGTTTGTTTTTCTTGCAAAAGCTCCAGATTGTTTTTTACAGTGCTCTACAAAAAACAGAAGGCGGTCAGCAGACCACAGAGACCTAACAGGACAGTGAAGAGACAACAGATCCATTAAGTAAGCTGGTGCTTGGCCATTGAGTACCCTGTAGGTAATGGATAGGATTTTGTACTAAATCCTGAAATGAACAAGCCAGTGCCAAGACGGGGGTAATACAACTGAATTTATGCCATCTTGACAAGAGCCTAGCGGCAGCGTTCTGTTCTAATTACACGTTTTGTTGAGACAGAAAAGTGAGTTGCAATAGTCAAGGCGCGAGGAAACAAGAGCATGAATGATCATTTCTAGTTCAGAATGAGATAATATGGATCTGAGTTTAGAGATGTTTCTGAGGTGGAAAAAGCAGGAGAGGGTAATACTTTTGATGTGCTCCTGGAAAAGCATGGTGGGGTTCAATGTGACCCCAATATTTCTCAGACTGGGGCTGGCATTCGCACCAAGGGACCCTAAGCAGTTGGCTACTTAAGAAGTTACAGTGTCAGGGGAAATAATGAACACTTCTGTTTTGGCAGCGTTCATCTGAAGATTATTACCAGCCATCCAGTTTTTAACCTCAGTCTGACAATTATTAGGTAGGTAGATATTTATTGTTATTGCACAAGTACAACCATACTTTGTTTTCAGCACAAACCCGTTCAAGGCGCCACGTAAATGATGGGGAAAAAGGTCAACGCTGGGGATGGATGAGTAAAAAAATTCCAATTTAGACTGGGCTCCTAAGGGGGCCCAGTCAGGAGTGGGAAAAAACTGTCAGGCTTGTCCCTGACAGTTTGGTTAAGTTTTAGTTTTTCCTCTGTGTTTGTTTTATTTCCTGTCAGCACTCTTATTTTGGTTCAGTTTCCTGTTTGTCTCTCTGAGTGCTGTCCCCTCAGCTGTGGCTGATTGGCACCTGGCCACACCTGGTGTCAATCAGCCAGCTGCTATTTATACCTGCCCTGCCCTCCAGTCACTGCTGGATTATTGTCATGAATACTTGTAGTGTCTACCTGTCCTTGTCGCTGTCGTCATAGCGGTAAGCTGTTCCTTATAGGGGTGGCATGGCGTAGTGGGTAGAGCAACCGTGCCAGAAACCTGAGGGTTGCAGGTTCGCTCCCCGCGTCTTACCATCCAAAAAACGCTGCCGTTGTGTCCTTGGGCGGGACACTTCACCCTTTGCCCCCGGTGCCACTCACACCGGTGAATTGAATGATGAATGATAGGTGGTGGTCGGAGGGGCCGTTGGCGCAAAATTGCAGCCACGCTTCCGTCAGTCTACCCCAGGGCAGCTGTGGCTATGCAAGTAGCTTACCACCACCAGGTGTGAATGATTGATGGGTTCTACATGTAAAGCGACTTTGGGTACTTAGAAAAACGCTATATAAATCCCAGTTATTATTATTATTATTATTATTATTGTTGCGTTTTGGACCAGTTGTTCCTCCCAGGGAATTCAAGTCACAAGTCGCTCCCAAGCTTTTTACGACACTTAAAGCTGAGTTGAAAAACCACCAGAGACAGAATAGGTATTTTGTAATATATTTGCAAAGCTTTGCATATATATATACATTTAGACCAGTCTAGTATAGAACATTCTATCGCGCCGCGAAGATGGTCTGTTCCCCTCGACCAAAACCCCTCTCTTCTTAAGTCTCCCCTGGCAGTCATGTCTCTCTAGCCAAAACAAATGCTTATTATCGCTCTCTCTAACATTCCTCACTTCAAGGTTAAGCACACGGTTTTGCAGACAACCAAAAGACCACATTTGGAAGAAAAACACTAGCTGTTTTGTAATATGACAATGAAATAAAAAGAAGTAACACTTAAATTCGGATATATGTAAATATCTGCCTCCGACACTATTTACAGTTGGTTTCTCCTAGCTTCTTGTTTTCCTGTTAGCCAGATCCTGTTAGCCGTTTGCTATTTCCAGTTTTTCTGTTTTCTGGTTCCTGTTTCCATTTTGCCTGTTCCTAGTTTGTGTTTTTGCTTTATTTTGAACATTAAACCATGTTTTTCCGCACAATGCCTGCCGCCTTCTCTGCATCTTGGGGTTTGTCACCTACAAACTCTGACAAAAACCTCCATAGCAAAGCACATATACATATTACAACATACATCTCTAGATATCTAGCAACAGAGGGGAGGGAGTGGGAGCCACAGTGGCAGGCTGCAGCTCTTCAGGTGCTGCCCAGCCGTCCATCACCTTTAAGGGATTCGCGTCTAGGGCGTTGGATTGGGGGTAGGGTATGTGTGCGTGGCGTATATTTTTTGTGGATGATGCAAAACAATTTCATGTGTCCTATCGTGGTTAAATTAAAAGAATAACTGAAGGTCATCAGTGGGCATAAGGCATGAGATACCTTAAAAATTCCTGATGACTGGAAGGATTTATAGGGTAAAGAGGATAGGCCCCAAAACTGAACCCTGGGGCACCCCGCATGAGAGGGGAACAGACTATGACTTTTGAGGGCCTACAGCCACAGAGAAAGATCTATCTGCCAAATATGATTTGTAGACCTACAAGGACTTGATAGTCAATAGACAGTGTCAAAGGCTGCACTGAGGTCGATCAGAACCAGTATTGTACATTTACCAGCATCAGAGGCCATCATGATGCAGTTTCTGTAGAATGTAACTGACGAGAACCGGACTGACATTTATCGAAGATATTGTGTTGATTTAAAGCTGAGGCTAACTGGTTTGCCACATTTTCTACAAACATTTTTCACAGGAAGGGCAGCTTGAAGATAGCCGATAGTTGCTAAGGTCAAGATTTGGCTTTTTAAGAATAGGCTGGACAACTGCTGGCTTGAAATGGGATTGAACAGAACTAGAAACCAGTGAGTTATTAAGGAAAGCAGGCATGGCAGTATTTGAGTTTTATATTTTTGTTGCAACCCTGTGTTTGTTAAGGTTAAGGTTAAGGTTGCAAGGAACACTTTTTGTCAGCAAAGTTGCCAGTGTCAAGACCAATATTATACCACTGTCTATCTTTTCCCTACCTACTTCACCCTAACATCAGCTACTATTTCTATAAGTTCCTTCTTACCTATGGACCAATAGTGCTAAAAACCTTCTTTAACAAAAGTTGTGGGCAGGATGTCTAACGGACTCAAAGAGATCTTCATTGAATGCACAAGATCTGCTAAGTCTTTTAAGGAATTAGGTAATAACTTATAAAAATAGTGGCTGTTGTTAGGGTGAAGCGGGTAGGGAAAAGATGGCCGGTGTTATAGTATTGGCCTTGGCACTGGCAACTTTCCTGACAAAAAGTGTTCCTTAACCTTAACCTTTAGTGCAACCTTAACCATTACAAGCACAGGGTTGCAACCCCCCCCCCCCCCCCCCAAAAAAAAAAACCCCCAAAGACTGTATTGATGTTTTACTTGTTTTAAACTTAACAGTAGACACTAGATGGCAGTAAAAGCAAACACTCAGCGCTCATTGTCAAATTACTGAACACTTTTACTGATATTACAGTATACATCAGTGGTTCTCAAACTTTTTTCACCAAGTACCACAATAATCCATCCATCCATCCATTTCCTACCGCTTGTCCCTTTCAGAGGGTCGCAGGGGGTGCTGGAGCCTATCTCAGCATTAAAATACAGTAGCATAGTAGGCCTAAGAATGCATTAAAAACAACGCAGAGGTTTTATTTGACAAGTATATTTATTCTTTTTGGCCACTGTAACATTACACACAGTCAAATTACACACCGTAATACGGTGTGTAATTTTGTCAAACACCATCTAGTGGTTTATTATGATATAATTGATCACTCATTTTTACATTTTCCATGACGTTTTACTGTTGTTACTGTATGTAAAAATCTGCACTGCAACAACATAATTCCCTTATTGTGGGATAAGTAAATGTCTATTCTATCCTATTCACAAAACGGGAACGACGTGGTCCGACTTTCTGAGACATATTTTTCGTGAAAAATCTAGTAAACACCAATTGATTTTGGAGATTTTTTTTGTATTTTGAAAAAAAAAACAATGCTGACATTTCCGTGTTTAACAACTTTTGCTCTAACATGAGCATGACCTTATCAAAGCAGAGATTTATCCACCTGCACTCAGCCAATACAATTAACTCGAACGGTGTCTGCATTTTTTTTTTTTTTTCAGAAAACAAAGAGACCCATTTTTGAAAGTGTCAAACAAATGCAAAGCAGCACCGGAAAATGTCAATTAAAACAGCAATTAGTGGTTTGCCCACAAGCACTATTGCAGTGTTGAGGTTTTATCATTGTCATCAAACGGTGACTCAAGCAATTATTTCGGTAAAAAAACAAAAACAACAGCAACCAGACAAGCAGCTCATAGCAACTAAGTGACGGCAAAGAAGTTGAAACAATGAAGCGAGCTGACAGTGATTGATGGCAGACGCAATGTAATAAAGGTCAGCGCGGCACAGGGGCGGAACACTTCTTACACACACTTTTATGTGAATTAATTTCAATGTTTTGGCCTCGCCACTTGAAGGACACATTTTTTTTCATTTTTTTTATTTATTTCTTCCCTTCCTCCGACAATGTGTATTCTTATTAGCCGCACGCACAAGGACAAGTTGTAAAACCAGTTTTCATTAGAATGAAAAAGAGCAGATTTAAATCAAGATGACATCTTTTCTGCTTCAGAGCTGCGTGATACAATCTGAATAAAATGAGATGTTTGGGAAAACTCATCTTAGGAAGTAAACAGAGTTGACACATGAACTCAAACTAGCCTGTTCTTTATATAAGTGAGTCCAATGGATCAATATGTCCTAGAATTAACCTTCTTTCATCTTTAGGGCCTGCAGAATTCATGATTGACCCACATATAATAATAATAATGCAATTTATTTATAGAGTGCAACAGTACATATTATAAAACAAAGACCAGTGTATACAATTTCAAATATAACAGTAATAAAAATAGGTACCTAGATAAAAAAAAAAACACAAAACACAACAAATGCAGTTTAAAATTAAATATAAACTTAGACTTAAACTTAGACTAACTTTATTGATCCACAAGGGAAATTGTTCCACACAGCAGCTCAGTTACAAATGATGAAAAGGGTACGGATGGAAAGGATAAGGCAGGTTTAAAGTAGACTAAAAATGTACCATAGTAGCAATATAAAATAACATATGTAATATATACATATTATATATACAGTATATAATATATACTGATATATTATTATTATATTATATAATTTGTTATATAATATATACAATACATAACAAATCCCAATTACCATGTACAATATTACAGTATATGTAACAGCTGCAGCAAAAAAAAAGGGCCAGCATAAAATAGAGAGTAGATCCAGCAGAAAATATACATTATAAACAAAGAGAGATAGCTAACATAGAAGGTGTCAGGTAATAGACAGATACAATCTATTGCTGTATGGCGAGTGATTATACAGCTGGATGGAGTACGGAATGAAGGAGTTCTTGAATCGAACACAGTGGAAACGAAGCTGAAGGAGCCTGTTGGAGTATGAGCTCTGCTGTCCCTCAATTGTCAGATGGAGTGGGTGGGCAGGATGGTCCATGGTGCAAGCAGTTTGTCCAGTGTCCTCCTGTCCCTCACTGACACAAACGCCACCAAGTACGTGCCAATAATTTGGCCGGCTTTCCGGATCAGTTTGTCAATCCGGTTTAAGTCCCTTTTGCTGGTGCTGCTCCCCCAACAAACCACTGCAAAGTACAGGGCACTGGCCACAACAGACTGATAAAACATCTCCAACAGCTTGCTGCACATATTAAAGGACCTAAGCTTCCTCAGGAAAAAGAGTCTGCTCATGCCCTTCTTGTATACAGCTTTGCTGTTGTCCTTCCAGTCCAGTCTGCTGTTCAAGTGGACTCCCAGGTACTTATACTGCCCCACTACTGCCACCTCCCGGCCCTGGATCTTGATGGGCTCCAAATGGATAATTTTCTTCTTGAAGTCGATGACCAGCTCCTAGGTCTTGTCCACATTAAGGAGCAGATGGTTCGCCTGAGAACACTCCACAAGGTCAGCGATCAGTGTCCTGTACTCCAATTCCTGTCCCTCTCCGATACCACAGCAGAGTCGTCAGAGTATTTCTGCAGGTGGCAGGACCTGGAACTATACTGGAAGTCTGAGGTGTACAGGGTGAACAGGAAAGGAGACAGGACAGTCCCCTGTGGAGCACCTATATAGAAAGCAAGATCAACATATTATAATGTGCTGTATTAATAAATGTGAAAGTTTTACAAAAGTCATAAGTTAAAAGCAGTGTGCAACGTGAGACCAAAAAAAATAATTCCCAAGAAAAAAGTCTGTGAAGGGCGTAAAAGGTCGCCTTGTATTCGTGGTTTATAGCTATTTATACTGGCAAATCAGCCAAAAACGACTTTCCCCTGAATTAAGCTTTTCTTACCTAAGGAGATGAAGCTAGGTCACAAAGAGCTGTTGTAAAATTGTTTTCAAAGGCAAGTAGTCACAAAATACAACAGGCTTTTTATCTGCGGCAGTAGGTTATGTGATCGCCGGCGTTTGTTCATCAGTTAGTTAGTTAGCGTCATAACTGAAAAAGCTATGGATGGATTTTCATTAAACTTTGAGAACATTTTCAAAAATGGGATAGAACAACTGATTATATTTTGAGGGCGATCCGGGACATTTCTACTACGTTAGCTTTGTTTACGTTACGAGCCTTTCTGTGCGTATCTATGCTGCCGTGTCCGCCTCCACCCACGGAGACAAAGACAGTGGCTGATTGACAAGAGGGTTCACTCAATTTAGACTTCGACTTAGACTTCCTTTTAGGTCATTCAAATTTGAACTTTACAGTAGAGATAAGAACGGAATTGTGTTGCATTAGCTTGTTGTAGTGCAGGATAAAAGAGCAATCATTTATTTCATTATGTTATAGAGAGCTCAAAAGGTTAGAGGCGAATTTTGACTTAACTTTCATGTAATGTCAGAAATGCGACAAGGAACAAGGGATTCGATTTTTGGGGTGTTCCGAATAATACATTTTTTTAAATGGACTCTTTTTTTGGAAGATACAGTACGGCCTCACTGAGGTCTGTGCTCTCCAAGCTTTTTAAGATGTATTATTCAAATCTACAGTCCCAGTTATTATTTCTCTTATATGGCAAAAACATTTTTACTTTCCTTAAAAATGTTTTCCAGATTTTGAGAAATAGGATTCGTCTTATATTCACGATCGTTTTATATTCGGGTCAATATAATTTGTAATGCTGTGGTTGTGGGTTTTATATATTTTTAATAGGGCTGTCAAAGTTAATGCCACAATAAGTTAAGGGAACTTTGATAGCACATTTTGTTTTACGTGAGATGAATATATTTCTACCAAAAATAAAGGCTAGTGCATCAATTGATGATTATAGAGGGTGGGTACATTTTCTGTCCAGCTGAAATATTGTGTATATTCCCTCATAACAAGTTCTAGTTTATAGTTGCCAATGATATAGTTTAACATGCTGATCACTGTGCAATATTTCACTTTATTGCAAAATAGACAAGGTTTAGAAATTGTCATACAGTGGTATGAATACGATTAACTTGTACAACACAAAAGGTACAGAATATCAAAAACACGGTTCAGGGTAGAAATAAATAGATACATTATCAAACATCTTTGACAATCAAGACACAATTGTAACAATCCCCATTTTGTTATAAGCTGGTATCTAAACACAGACATGTAGCTCCACTCTTCTGAATGCAAGTGCCCCAGCAGCAGAGGATACACACTCTGTCAGGGATACAAAACCTAGCACAACACCATTTTTAAGTCAGGAAAAGAGGGTTTATGGCCACTATATGTTGAGCTGTTTCAAAAAAGCATAATCTTCAACTAACAAACATTTTTATAAAGCAAACAAATTGTCAAGTTCTATGTTGATAGTATTAAAAAACTGTCATAGGTACACTTTAAGATTTTCAAAATGATACATACTTATATCTCTGATCAATCATGATTAATCACAAAGTAACTATAGAACACTTGCAATTAATCACGATTAAATGTTATAATAGTTTGACTATGTGCTGTAATGCAAAATAATTTCTTAAAACACAATTAATCAATATTGTGTAGCGGTGTGGCATGATGATGTGTTTGTGATCCCAAATGTGGAGGGCAGCCTGCAAAGCAAAATTAGTCTTTAATTCTCTGGCAAATTTAAAAAAAAAGGCGCCGCTGGGAAGCGTGCGCAAAATTTGAGGCAAAACAGATTAGCATTAAAAGTAAACAGTAGCATAAAGCTAGCAAGAAAACGTCAATAGTCGCATGGAGCGAACAAACCACATAACAGTCGCTTATGGCAAACAATATTAAACAATGATTCTGCGATGAGTGAATGGCGAGACACTAATCAATAAACAGAGTTGAGTGTGTATACTCAGCGCTCCTAGCAACAAGAAAGTAAACCAATGGAGCCAGAAGCGCTGAGAACAGAACTAAACATTAAACAAAAAAGAACACCACAACCAAAACAAAACAAGATATGAGTTTATGTGACATAGTAAAGTAATAAAAAAGTAATAGGGTCATATTCTATATAATATTACTGATTTTATTATTTGTTATTTTACTATAAAAATGATTTTTATGTCTAGAATTTTAGTTTTTTCATTCTGGTTTTGAATGTCAATTGCGGTCCTGCAGTTTTTATATAGACTGAAATATTATATAGATTAAATTAAATATGGCCTACTTTTGAATGTTATGCAGAAAACAAAGAAATTGAAATCCCTCAAAATTACACCAAAATCAAAATGTCGTGTCAAGAAACGATTTCAACAGTTAGATTTACTTAATTGCTTTGCATATCTTGACCCACAGAGTACTGATATTAGCGTGTTGAATGATTAAAATTGTCAAGAATATCAAAGTGGCCTCCTAAACCCTTCAATTTAAAGATTCAAAACCCCTTGATGTAACTGGTTATTAATTCAACTGTAGTAAAAACAGTACTTTTCCCTCCTCATCAGTTTACTTTACAAGATGTTATCAAATAGTTAGAGCAACATTATTGTTGTCTTCAGGTGAAATGTGTCTACAGCAAATGAGTGACACAAGTATTTAACATAATTGGTTTTATTAGTCAAGCGTAAAGTTTGATGTGGTCTCGTTTTATTATGGGAATGACCCAAATTCGGAGTGCTTCGGCACATACTCCCCGGCGCTTCAAAGCAAAGAGCCCAGATGAACAAAATCTCCAATTTCCTGCTGGCATTATTGGCCCACCGGAAAGGTGAAAAAGAGGTCAGGCACACAGACAAAAGCTCGAATCGTTATCACAAAGCAGCAATAAGGTGGTGGTTTAGGTAGACGGGGGCTTTAGATGTTGTCATTTTAGGGAAAAAATTGATGTTTGGCATCTTGTTAAAGGTGGATGATATTTTGTGTGTGCAGTATGATTCCTTTCACTTTATTATGGTTCGCATATTCTGGTGTTTAGTTTGGTGACCGTTTTCTATTGGTGTCTTTAGATTTGGTGTTTTATTACTGTTAACCAGTGATGGCCAGTAACCCGTTACATGTAGTGAAGCTAGGTAGCTTAACAATTGTTGTATATTTGTTGGTCGTGCGATGGGTGATGAGCCAAGAAGACGCCAATGAGGAATCGTCGAACAAAAAGCTTTATTTGTGTCAGCAAGCCTCAGACTGGAGCTGCAGCTCCAAAAGAAAGATAATTCCTGATTACTCTTCTTTTACCCAAACATCCCCACTCTTCGTAACTCTAGCCTTCGAGCTGGTCCGTCTGTACAAAAGCCCATCTTGTTGTTTGGCCAGTTAACCTATTTCTTGTGATCGGTTTGAGTCAGACGACCTCCAACCCCTATCCTCTACCCCTATCTGTGAGGGCTTCCTACCAGATGTTGCTAATGTCTTTATACTTCTTCCTAAACTCCAAACTTGCATTCCTGTAGGATCCCAATTTCCTGGGAGCAAAAGCCACCACTCTCAGGAGCGCTAGTGCTGGACATGTGCACTTTTGACATTAATAGAATAATTGGTGGATTCGGCTGCGTATCTGGCAACCTCAGTCAGGGAGAGAGGGAGGAGACTACAGAATTATGACCGTGATTGCAGTACCATTTCTGGCCACATTATTTCATATGGCTCCTTTAACTCATCACCACTATTATTGCTGACTGAACAGTTTCCTTTTCCAACATTGGTTCTGCTGCTGCAGAACTGTGTAGTACACCAAAGGACCATGTAATCAAAGTGTTTCCCTTCCACTTTCTCATTCACTCGAAAGTGTTGTTAAAGCTAAAAATGATGTCTCTGTGAAGCTGTGTATGGTAAAAAAACTGACCGATGCCAAGTGGGGACCGTGCAGTTGTAGTTTCACACTGTAAGAAGATTCATGAATTGCGTGCTTAGTTTGTACAGCGCACAGAGAAATAAATAAGGTTGATCACAAGAGACATTAAAATGATTACAATGTGCTCCAGTAGACTGAGGAGACCGCTGCCTTATTGCATGTTATGACTCTCACCCTCCTCCTGCCTGCGCCAGTGAGCATATGAATACGTGCCATGCTGAATTCTTTACAGATGATGCCTCTCATTAATTTGCAGTCTTGCAGATGCTGCTAATTTATCACACTCCTAACCCATCGCAGCTGCTGGAGGTGGGGACGCTCCTGTGTGTGTGAGCGTGTGTGTAAACAGTCGGCCTACGCGGCGTTGCCAGAGGATGTTTGCGGTAGCGTTGCAATTGTGTGGAACTTGTGCTCAAGTGGCTTATATTGTGGTGTTGTAACACCAGAAGCAGGTGGAGCTTGAGGTGAGACGGACATGTTACCAGTAGCGATGTCACGGTATGAACGTTTCTTATCATGGTTATTGTGACCAAAATTATCACAGTTATCAATATTGACACTCAGCATCAAGGGTTGGAATTGGGGGTTAAATCACCAAAAATGATTCCCAGGCGCGGCCACCATTGCTGCTCACTGCTCCCCTCACCTCCCAGGGGGTGATCAAGGGTGATGGGTCAAATGCAGAGAATAATTTCGCCACACCTAGTGTGTGTGTGACGATCATGGGTACTTTAACTTTAACTTAATTATAGCGGTATTTTTAAATGGGCTCAACATTTTCAAAAAGTATTTATATTGAAATCTTTAACCAAGTTTTATTTATTTTTTTAAAACAGCACATTCAAAATGATTTCCTTTGTCGAATAAACATTATTGTAGATAAGAACACTGTTTTGTGTACCTCAGGTAGAAATTGAATGTGCACATGAAAGCAACATTGTATAAAGGCAGAAACACAATCATAACTACATTTGAATATTGTGCAAGATGGCACCTTATGGATATAACAGATAAACAATACAAAATATGTAAGAATTTTGCAAGATGGCACCTGATTGCCTTTAGACGTAACCGCACTGTGGAGAGGGAGTGTGATCAGTGCGCTTGCAGGAGCAAAGGTCACCGCCTCTGTCCATGGTGCTGAAAACAGAGCATGTGCTGACGGCGAGACACATCTGGCAGATGATTAGATTGCACAGGTGGTACGTGTTAATCTAATCATCTGTTGTCTTTAACAGTGAGCGGCCGGGTGCAGGAGGGGAGGAAGATACGGACGTGGCTGAAAAGTCATGTTCTAGTAAGAGAAAACTATTGTTTGAAAGAAAACCCTGATCAAAACCTTGTTGAACCTGCACGCTGGGCTCTTGTGCCGCGTCTGCAGTGGAGCTGCTGGTAGGCGACTTCCACACGCACTTTTTGTCAATATAGATACAAATAATGTTCATGTATGAGATCTAGTCTTACACATAGGGCTGCACGATTATGACCACAATAATAATCACAATTTTGCGTGAACGGGACACCATTATGTAATTTAGAATGTCTAATAAAAAGGCGATAAACATTATTCATATATTTAAAGACAAATATTTGTGTTTTTGTTCATTAATAGTATCAATGTGTCGGCTTTTTGTCATTACATGATTGTCTTTATCTCTATTTTTACATTTTGATACAGAGGGGTATTTTCGTTTTTTATTTACTGCATTTTGTCTACATTGACATGTACTCAATGTATGTACATGTACATACTGTATCGGGACAGATCTATTCAGAGTTTGAGCAGAAATATGTTGTATAGGAATTAACTTTACTTCATAAAATATTAATAGGCTATGTCACATTTTTTTTAAGTAATAAGTCAGAGACATGAAAAACCCACAAGTAATGTAAAAAATGGTGTTTAACTTTTGGGTAACACTTTAGTATGGGGAACATATTCACCATTAACTAGTTGCTTATTAACATGTATATTAGTAACATATTGGCTCTTAATTAGTTATTATTAAGTACTTATTAATGCCTTATTCTGCATGGCCTTATTATACAACTAGTAAGCCATTAACTAAGGGTCTTCCCTCAATAATCTCAGAATTATTGCTTATTAGTACTAAGTAAGGAAGTTGTTGTATATGATTCTCCCTTTAATACCACTTAATGAATATGGTCTGTTCTTACATAACAAAACACAAAACTACAATAACCCTAACCCTAACCCTTAAGTCTTTGTTACTTAGAATATGTTCCCCTAGTGTCCAGATAACTCTAAATTAAGTATTTGTTACTTAGAATATGTTCCCCATACTAAAGTGTTACCAACTTTTGATATCAATATAAAACACAAAGTAGAAGATATAGTCTAATAAACAAGCGTTGTTCTTCTCCAACAACACTATGTGTTTCAGTGCAACAGTTTAGCCAAAAAAGATAAACAGGAGTGATACCTCTTGCATCTAATACACAATATTTGTACGTCAGCGTGTTCATACTTCACAGCCTACATTTAATTCCACGATATGACAAAACATTTTAGCTCGTGTTGATGTTATTGGAACACTAACAAAGTTAGCAGTTAAATTAAAAAACGAGTGAGCATCCCAGTAAACAAACTAAAGACTTTATAAAGTTGTGGCAACGTTCCCTACACACCACCTGCTGTTTGTTTCCTCAAGTCATTAACTCTCACTCACAGCAGGTTAGTGAAAGTGAGAGAGAGAGAGGAAATACAAACTGTAAAAGCAACTTCAAATATTTTTCTCCTCCGCTGTATAATTTTAGTGTGGCAAATGTGTCTGTCTCCAATAATGTCACACACTCTTGAACGCACACCAAGACTCTACGCTACGGAAGTGAAGCGAGGGAAATAAAGTGGAACGAAGTGTTTGGCTCTGTTTACTCTGACGTAGAATCTCCTGGAGCAAGGTCCGTGTAGTTGCTTTGCGCCATGTTTTGTTGAGCTGGTGCCCATGCGGCGACTTTTGTTTCCAGGAAGTAAGCAGTGTTGCCTAAAATTGTAATAAATGAGGGTTGTTTGATCATTTGAAAATGAAACGGTAATACTAACCGTCTGGAATTTAACTTTGGTTTATCATTATACTGTTTACCGCTACATCCCTAGTTACCGAACTATATATCAGGCCATACACAACCCAAATTACTTTATTGACTCAGATACTAAATTGAATACATAGATACCTCGGTTTTCATTTGTGTTCCTTTCCAAAAAGTCAAACAAAAGCCGAATCGTAAGTAAACAAACACAATTTTTCCCATAAGAAATAATGTGAATCTAATTACACCCAACAAATACTAACACAAAACACATTTCATAGAGACTAGAGATGTCCGATAATGGCTTTTTTGCCGATATCCAATATTCCGATAATGTCCAACTCTTAATTACCGATTCCGATATCAACTGATGCCGATATATACAGTTGTGGAATTAACACATTATTATGCCTAATTTTGTTGTGATGCCCCGCTGGATGCATTAAACAATGTAACAAGGTTTTAAAAAATAAATCAACTCAAGTTATGGAAAAAAATGCCAACATGGCACTGCCATATTTATTATTGAAGTCACAAAGTGCATTATTTTTTTATAACATGCCTCATAACAGCAGCTTGGAATTTGGGACATGCTCTCCCTGACAGAGCATGAGGAGGATGAGGTGGGCGGAGTTGGGGGGTGTATATTGTAGAAAAACCAAGATTTTCAGTTCGAACATTAAATATCTTGTCTTTGCAGTCTATTCAATTGAATATAAGTTGAAAGGGATTTACAAATCATTGTATTCTGTTTTTATTTACGATTTCCACAAAGTGCCAACGTCACTGGTTTTGGGTTTTGTATATACTGTAAATATATGTATATATATATATATATATATATATATATATATATATATATATATATATATATATATACTATATAGTATATATATATATATATATATATATATATATATATATATATTTATATATATATATATATATATATATATTTATTTATATATATATATATATATATATATATATATATATATATATATACATATATTTATATATATATATATATATATATATTTATTTATATATATATATATATATATATACTGGAAATAAATATATATATATATATATATACAGGGGCGCCAAAAAGGGGGGGTAAAGGAGACGGATTCAAGGGGCCTATAATGGAGGGGGGCCCAGAGAGGCCCCTAATGATGATAAAATTATAATACAGAAAAAATAATGACACTGTGTTGGGGGCCCTGTAAAGATTCTTTTCATGGGGCCCAAAATCCCTAGCGGCGCCCCTGTATATGTATATATATATATATATATATATATATATATATATATATATATATATATATATATATATATATATATAAAATATTTTCCCGAATATCATACAAACCTGAATATAAGACAACCTCTCTTTTTCTCGACCCACTTTTGGAAAAAAAAAAAAAAAAAAAAAAATTCTTAACGTGAGTGAAATGATAGGACATCAAATTTCTTAGCTTAATTCAGGGTTTTCCAAATGTTTTCGGCCTGCAGCTAGAATTCTATCGGTCCTCCAACATGAATGCATTATTCATGAAGAACATTAAGTATAACACTAACAGATTTTCTCATTGTCTCCTATTTTTGTGGGTAAATACAACTGACACCTACAGGACTTAAAGGGGACGTTTGCAATTTGTTCAAAATGACACTTTCCTAACTGAAAAATACACCAAGAACCAACAAAAGACGTGCACGCTCCCTGGACCCACCTCTAAACTGAAAGGTCAAGAGCAATTCGTACAGATAATTGATTGGCGGCATTGATTAATTAAGTATTACTCAATATAATTGACCCTAATTGTAAGTACGTGAGCGCTCAGCTTGCTTGTTAGACACAAATAATTGCCTCTTGTGAAGCCTTGTTCACAAGCTGAAAGTAACAGTACACTCTTAGCTTGTTTGCTTGAGACAGGCAACCGGCGGGTCAAATCTCTTTATTATCATTAGCATCATCACCGCAATCGGTGCAATTATGCTCGTAATCAAACAACACAACATGAGCTCGGGGAAAGTGTGTCAGGACATCTGGAAATATGCAGAGATTAGATGGAATGACTGATACAGAATCAGTTTTCTTAGAATCATAAAAAAAATAGCCACCCTGCTAGTCAGCGAACCTTTTGTTAGTTACATTTTTGTTTATATGAATGGGATTTTACACTTAAAATCAAACAAACTCATTCAGTCAGTTATTTAGCGAGTTATGGACTAACCGTCGTCATGAAGAAGAAACGACAAAATGCACAAGACGCAGCCCCAAAGCCTAAGATGATCGACACGGAAATCTACCACCACTAACGAGCCCCGAAAGGCCAGATTGCCACAGGAGGAGGAGAAGGACAAAGATCGTGCTCAATTGCTTCTTTGGTAGGCTCCTGTATTCCGTGTTACAGGCACTGTCTTTTGTTCAATTTGTGAATGAACACAAGTGACTATCTAAATCAGGGGTATCAAACGTACGGCCCGCGGGCACAGGCTTTATCCGGCCCGCGAGATGAGTTTGCTAAGTATAAAAATGAGCCGACATTTTTTAATAAAACAAACTTCTGTTCTAAATGTGTCCACTAGATGTCGCAATATCAATTATTTGTAGATGATGCTACATATGTACAAAATAAACCACATGTTAGTACAACAGTCGAGGAATGAGCAAACGACATAAATAACACACTGTAATTTGATTTTGATTATTATTTTTTTTTTCTTGATGGATTGAAAATGAACACCAATGAGTTGACTGATGAACATTATCACATAATGTATTCAGAAAGTATAAATAACGACAAATAAAGATAGAATACTACTAACCGCAACATGTAAGTGTAAAAAAAACCCCAACAACATTATGATTTGTATATTTTCAGAATGTGCTTGTTTTATTTTTAAACAAAGAGAACAATCAGAAGTTGTCTTTATTTTTAAGTTATTGTGTCGTGATTTTACCAGTCCGGCCCACTTGGGAGTAGATTTTTCTCCATGTGGCCCCCCCATCTAAAATGAGTTTGACACCCCTGGTCTAAATAGTTCATGTTTCAATATGCGATCAAAAGTCCAGTTACAAAGGAGCCTATGAGAACCGTACTGTTCTGCCTATAAAGCCCTTAAAAACATCCTAACACCTCCATTAAGGTTTTATGTACATGACGGAAGTATATATGTCATTGAGTAACGAGCACATTTATAATACCATTTAATATTTGTGTATTTTGCTCATTTTAAACAATTAGTAATATGTACTTTAAAAAACGCATAACTATGTGCACTTTGTTACTCACTGCAGACTTCATGAGAGCCAACAATCATAATAAAACATCACTTACTGTGCAATGTCTGCTGTCAGTAGGATGCCGACTGCTAAGATGTTCATATATTCCCATTTGAGTGAAGAATGACTCATAAGCGAAGAAAAGGGAGGCGGAGCCAAGCGTCTTTGTGTGGTTCTCGCCATTTCCTGGTGTAAAATCCCTTTCAAAGTGTACCAACTTGTTGGAATACGTCCTCATCCTTCTACTATCCAGGTGAGAGACATGGTTTATGATCTACAATAAACTTCCACGAGCAGGGAAACAAGGAATCTGCTCACCGTTCAATATTGTCAACTTTGGCAACACAAGCTCGAGTACAGTATATACTATGAATAGTTTGTCAGTTTAGGCGCTTATAATAAAATATCACTAATGCTTGGTTAATATTCAAGTCTCGAAATGTAAATAGGTATTGTTGGCGCTTTTATTTACTGGGTTTTATGGGTGGAATAGAGGATCTACCATTGGCAAAAAAGGAAATAATCAATTTATTTACGAATTAGAATGTCATGTCTGGATCATGTTTTGTTTAAGTTATGTTCTGTTTGGGTTTTGGACTCTTTTTAGTTCCTGCCTTTTCACTTCCTTGTCTTGTTTCCATGGTTACACATTAGTTTCACCTGTTCCACGTTTGGCGTCACGCACCTGTCTCACTCTTTGCACTCGCACACCTGTCACTAATCATGTCACTGCTATTTAAGCCTGTCTGTTTCTGTTATTCGTCCTGGTGACATTATCCTTTCTCACTCTGTTTACCTCTGCGCACTTCATGCCATGTCAAGTAAGTTTTTTTCTATTCATGCCACAGTTAGCGACTTTTGTTCATGTCCATAGTTTTTTGCCCACGTGCAAGTCTTTTTGTTTCATTAGTCAAAGTTTGTTCTTCCGCCTTGAGCGCGCTTTTTGTCCCTTTGTTAGTGTAAAATAAATAATGTCTTTACCTTCACGCCATGCCACATCCAGCTTTACTTGCATCTCGGGAAAACAAACACACCTTAGTCCACGTCTTGACATAGAATGCATTAAAAAAAAATGCACCTGTCGTCATGTTTTTCATAATGATTGGGAATGATAGGCAACATTCCAAAATTGTGCATATGTTTAATTTCTTGGTAATGTAAATGGCACCGATTTGGTGGAATAGCCCACATAGCTTGTCCATTGTGGTTCCCAAGGCCCACTCTACAGTACAAGGCATACAATCGTCAATTAAAGTGACCAGCAGTGATAATGGAACTTGTGACACAATGTCAATGGTGCAACAAATAGTGATTACGGCCGTGGTCCTAGAAGAATATTTCTGACAGATTTATTAATGGCTGATCACACCGGACACATTGTACATCTCAAGCAGTGATATTGAGTAAGTGCACCATTATGTTTGTTGTGCTGACACCGGCAGGCTTTGACAGGCAAGTCGATTTTTTTTTTTTTTTTTTGTCAGGACCAATGAAGCGGCGGATTATCCTGAGTTAATATGGAGAGAGTACAGTAGTTGCACTCCGAGGGGAAGAGGAGGCGGTTGATGGAACAGCAGTGTGGTCTCAATGGTGTTCTTTCACACTTTGATGTCTGTCTGCTCAGAGTGTCAGCAATAAGACCCATGTGTACAGCATGTACACAACATGTCCATCAAAGAACACATTCTCGCCTCCGCAGCTACATGTAGCTCGGTCAGTTTTAATCTCAGGGGAAAGTCACCTTTTGGATGAAGTTCAAATGTTTTCCGAGGAAGCACTCGTCACCCCGCCATTTTTTGATTGCTCTTTTTATTTTTATGTGATTCTTTGTACACTGTCTTCAAAAATGCTTAATGGAACTTATCAATATTGATTATGTTAGTATTATTAGTATTATTATTTTTTGTTGTTACAGTCTTACACCTAGGCCAAGTGGGGAACTGACCCAACAGATGTCAAAGTCAAAAGTCAAGTACCAATGATTGTCACACACACACACACGAGGTGTGGCGAAATTATTCTCTGCATTTGACCCATCACCCTTGTTCACCCCCTGGGAGGTGAGGGGAGCAGTGAGCAGCAGCAGTGGCCGCGCCCAGGAATAATTTTTGGTGATTTAATACCCAATTCCAACCCTTGATGCTGAGTGCCAAGCAGGAAGGTAATGGGTCCCATTTTTATAGTCTTTGGTATGACTCGGCCGGGGTTTGAACTCACAACCTACCGATCTCAGGGCGGACACTCTAACCACTAGGCCACTGAGTAGGTGGCGATATGATCAAAGAAAAAAAAGTTTGCAGTTTGTGGCACTTTCGCAGGCGTTTTTTTTTGTTATTGATGTTGTCATGATCCGTTGCCCGGATCATAGCTTGTTTAGGTTTGATTTCACTAGTTGGCCATTCTTGTTTTCCGTGCCGTGGGCACCGCACTGCATATTTTTGTGGTGATTTATGGAACAAATCATTCTTTTTACCGGCAAGCTGTTTCCTGACGTTCCTCCGCATCCTGAAAATCATGCCCCGGTATTGTAACAGAAAAGCACCAGCATACTGTTCTTCCTCTGCCGGCTTCGACGAGTTTGACGAGGATACGTGGATGGTGCTTGAAGCTATTCCCCCGAGGAGCTGGAGGATATGATGTGGGGCCCCGGAGGTTCGCTGGTCCCCATGGACTCCGTCTGGCCCGGTGGACATCGCTGCACAGCCATTCCGGACGCGTCAGCGATGACGGAAGCCATCCAGAAAGGCTTCGACTCGATGCCAAGACGCGCCAATCCCGTGTCTCCGGCGGGCCTTCCACGGCGCCGCCATCCTCATTGTCTCCGGCGGGCCGTCCCACGGCGCCGCCCTCATCTCCAGCGTCGTCACCACTGCGACTTCCTTTTGTGGCCAGTTCTTGTTCGGAGCGCGATGATGTCACGTTCAATGTTCCCTCTAATTTTTCATGTGTGTGAGCAAACGCAAAATCTCCATGAGCATTCAGTGGAGCCCATGTGAGCAACATCAGATGTGCACACTGTGGCTACACCAGCAGCACACCTGTCCCAAACCTGACTAAATAACAAGTTCAATCTCCATCCATCCATCCATTTTCTACCGCTTGTCCCTTTCGGGGAGGCGGGGTGTGCTGGAGCCTATCTCAGCTGCATTCGGGCGGAAGGCGAGGTACACCCTGGACAAGTCCCCACCTCATCGCAGGGCCAACACAGATAGACAGATAACATTCTCTTATTATTATAATCAAATGACAGCAGTCATTTCCATGAGGTTATTTTCTAATATAAGTGTTTAGGCCCACTTACAATGACAATAACAAAAAATATTGTTTTTCATGAACTGTGTACTTGTATTGTTTGTCTGGGTGGAGGTCCTGCTTTGGAAATAATTTGTACCCCTTTCAGACATTGCATTTAGTTCACATTAAAACATTCACATGTTGCACAATGAGATGTAAGCAGGGGATCATTCCTGCAACTTCCTGTTTGTAAAAAATATATTTTTATTAGTATTTATTTAATATACTAACAGCATTTCATGATTAATATTTATAAATTAAGATTCCTAATAAATCACACTTGAATAAGCACACATTTGATTGGTAAGTCATAGTGTAACGACCTGGAATTACACTTTATGTGTGGTGTTGGAGTTGTCCGACTTTTTGTGTGGCTGTAAACGCATCACTGGCTAAGTGCCATATGTGCATGTGTTGGCGCAAGTGAGAAAGAGCGAGCGGCTGCTCTTCATATAACAAAGTTGCTTTTGGTTTGGTTTGTACTGCAGAAAATGAGCAGTTTTGCTAAATATAATTTTTTTTACTAATGTTTTGGTGATGTGTTTATGGCCGACAATAAATAGTATTGCTCAGTAAAGTGATGGATGGAATTCATGTCCTCAAAGCGTCTCGACAGACGTTACAATATTTGAACAATGATGACGAAAACTGTTTTCACTGTCATGTCCGTGTCGTGACGAAAATTGTTATGCGCTTATTTTTTTATTTGATTTTGTGCGTGGCATAGATTTGCCGTGCGCAGAGGACGCTTGAGCAGTGCGCAATTGCACAGGCGCGCACCTTAGAGGGAACGTTGGTCACGTTATCGATGGGAAAATACATTCTCAGACAATATGGTTTGTCTGAGCGGCTATGAGACACGGAGAGTAACAAGCGGTAGAAATAATATTAGGAAGGACATATAAAAAAATAATAATAATTAAAAAAATAAATAAAAAAGAAAAATATATACATATATATTTATATATATTTTTTTTAAACTTGGGACTTCCCGCGGGTCGGATTTTGGACGCCCGCGGGCTGTAGTTTGGGGACCCCTGGTCTAAACTGTCATGTGAGATCAAGACACTTTGAATTTGATTGGCGAAAATTATGCTGATTGGCCAAAATATGCAGACAAGTTGGAGGTATTGGATGAAATTGCGAGGCCGCGCATAATTCCCAGGGATTAGCGCAATTGCGACATCGCAAAATCTGATTTTGTAATACATTACTGCCACCTATAGGCCTGCAGTGACAGCCTAATGCCCTGATTTTTACATTGAAATGAGTCAGAGTAACACCCACATGTGTTCACTCCAGAATAAAACATTATTTGCTCCAAATGCAGTTAGATTTGGTAGCTAGGAGTGATAGATGGTCTCTCGAGGGTTCATCCACACGTTCTATTTATTCGACTTTTCCCACATGAAGCAGCTTCACCCACATGCCGTTGCACAGGAGACCCACACCAGAGTCATGTTTTAATGCCTTGAGAGTGATGCATATGGATGAAAACAGCCTTGCTTGCCGAAATGAAAGGGAAAAAAAAAATGCGGGTGTCGGTCAACGGTGGGGGAAAAAAAGAGGCTTTTTTTTCAGGGACGGCGTGGCGCAGTGGGAGAGTGGCCGTGCGCAACCCGAGGGTCACTGGTTCAATCCCCACCTAGTACCAACCTCGTCATGTCCGTTGTGTCCTGAGCAAGACACTTCACCCTTGCTCCTGATGGGTGCTGGTTAGCGCCTTGCATGGCAGCTCCCTCCATCAGTGTGTGAATGTGTGTGTGAATGGGTAAATGTGGAAGTAGTGTCAAAGCGCTTTGAGTACCTTGAAGGTAGAAAAGCGCTATACAAGTACAACCCATTTATTTATTTATTTATCATTTTTTGACAGGCTTTCTCATACGTGAATGAAGGCTGTGTTTTGCTCTCCTTCACCGAGGGAAGAAAAGTTGCTGCCATGGATCGACTGACATGGCGCTTTTATGTTTTGTGACACTGATTAGACAGAAGCGATAAAGGAGAGGAAACCGCATGCACCTCTGATGTATGTTGCCGGCAACAGTACAAGGCAAACAACACGCATTTTGGAGGCTCAACACGCACTTTTAACCACCTTTAACCTTGCTTCGAATTGATATGGATTACTTGCTATTCTTCTTGCATGTGTGGTCCATAATGAAAACCGCCTAGCAAGGAGTTCATGCTGGGTAAAAGGCAATAATACCAGTAATACAGCAAAAGATTTATTACCTCTACACAATTCAGTACAATCTGAATGGTGCCCCAATCTAGTGGAATAGCCATTCTTCCCATTCGGCTTCATATACACACCCAGGCACGTGCGTGCACACATATAGGGGATCATATTGAGATGGAGCCTATCTATTTACCCAAAGCTATTACAGCCAGTGTGAGGTATCTTGATTATGCACTCTATTACAGCAGCACAGCATGGTACCAATTATGAATGATCTGAATGGGACACTTCATTTTCTGGACACAAGTTCAACAGAACTTTATTTTATGGGTTATACTTGTATAACGCATTTCTACCTTCAAGGTACTCAAAGCGCTTTGACACTATTTCCACATTCACCCATTCACACACTGATGGCGGGAGCTGCCATGCAAGGCCCTAACCACGACCCATCAAAAGCAAGGGTGAAGTGTCTTGCTCAAGGACACAACGGACGTGACAAGCTTGGTAGAAGGTGGGGATTGAACCAGGAACCCTCAGGTTGCTGGCACGGCCACTCTCCCAACTGCGCCACACCGTTCCCCCCGTTTTCACATTGTAACGTGGGGAACGCAGGGTGATGCGCGGATTGTTCTCCCAACGGGTGCAGCAGGAACTCCGGAGACAGTGTGCAGGTATAGGAGAATGATCATTCGCATAAATCATGGAAAACAATACAAAACAAACAGAACACGCGGGAAGCGATAAAAACACAGGGAACCAACGTGACAGTTGCATACAGCAAATAAAAGCACCAGGCTGAGTGTGGCGAAAAGGCAGGACTTAATAGCTTTCTGATTAGTGCCCGGTAACAGGTGAGCGTCCCGAACACTAATCAGAGGCAGGTGAACACCATAAATAACCATGGCAACCAAGGAGACACAAAACAGGGGTGCTGAAATAGAACTAAGCCAACAAGTGACATAAAACGTGAACAAACTATGATCCGGGCAATGGATCATAACACACATCCTATATTTTATTTTCCTGCAGTCGAGAGCACAAGTCAACTTACTAATACAGGATTTGACTTGGATGTACAAACCCTGTTTCCATATGAGTTGGGAAATTGTGTTAGATGTAAATATAAACGGAAAACAATGATTTGCAAATCATTTTCAACCAATATTTAGTTGAATATGCTACAAAGACAACATATTAGATGTTCAAACTCATAAACCTTTTTTTTTTTTGCAAATAATCATTAACTTTAAAATTTGATGCCAGCAACACGTGACAAAGAAGTTGGGAGAGGTGGCAATAAATACCGATAAAGTTGAGGAATGCTCATCAAACACTTATTTGGAACATCCCACAGGTGTGCAGGCTAATTGGGAACAGGTGGGTGCCATGATTGGGTATAAAAACAGCTTCCCAAAAAATGCTCAGTCTTTCACAAGAAAGGATGGGGTGAGGTACACCCCTTTGTCCACAACTGCGTGAGCAAATAGTCAAACAGTTTAAGAACAACGTTTCTCAAAGTGCAATTGCAAGAAATTTAGGGATTTCAACATCTACGGTCCATAATATCATCAAAAGGTTCAGAGAATCTGGAGAAATCACTCCACGTAAGCGGCATGGCCGGAAACCAACATTGAATGACCGTGACCTTCGATCCCTCAGACGGCACTGTATCAAAAACTGACATCAATCTCTAAAGGATATCACCACATGGGCTCAGGAACACTTCAGAAAACCACTGTCACTAAATACAGTTGGTCGCTACATCTGTAAGTGCAAGCTCTACTATGCAAAGCGAAAGCCATTCATCAACAACATCCAGAAACGCCGCCGGCTTCTCTGGGCCCGAGATCATCTAAGATGGACTCATGCAAAGTGGAAAAGTGTTCTGTGGTCTGACGAGTCCACACTTCAAATTGTTTTTTGGAAATATTCGACATTGTGTCATCCGGACCAAAGGGGAAGCGAACCCTCCAGACTGTCATCGACGCAAAGTTGAAAAGCCAGCATCTGTGATGGTATGGGGGTGCATTAGTGCCCAAGGCATGGGTAACTTACACATCTGTGAAGGCACCATTAATGCTGAAAGGTACATACAGGTTTTGGAACAACATATGCTGCCATCTAAGCGCCGTCTTTTTCATGGATGCCCCTGCTTTTTTCAGCAAGACAATGCCAAGCCACATTCAGCACGTGTTACAACAGCGTGGCTTCGTAAAAAAAGAGTGTGAGTACTTTCCTGGCCCGCCTGCAGTCCAGACCTGTCTCCCATCGAAAATGTGTGGCGCATTATGAAGCGTAAAATACGACAACGGAGACCCCGGACTGTTGAACGACTGAAGCTCTACATAAAACCAGTATGGGAAAGAATTCCACTTTCAAAGCTTCAACAATTAGTTTCCTCAGTTCCCAATCATTTATTGAGTGTTGTTAAAAGAAAAGGCCATGTAACACAGTGGTGAACATGCCCTTTCCCAACTACTTTGGCACGTGTTGGAGCCATGAAATTCTAAGTTAATTATTATTTGCAAAAAAAACCCAAAGTTTATGAGTTTGAACATCAAATATCTTGTCTTTGTAGTGCATTGAATTGAATATGGGTTGAAAAGGATTTGCAAATCATTGTATTCCGTTTATATTTACATCTAACACAATTTCCCAACTCATATCGAAACGGGGTTTGTATTATTCCCCAGCAAACAGTCTGGAAAAGATGCCCGGTCTTGCAATATCGTCAGGGTCGCACCAAATAACTTCTCCCCAAAGATTTTCTTCCTGTCACTCACGCACACAGACACACCAGTGACCTGTAGATGCAGGAGCCTCTAAGACAGGGCAATTCAACTGGTGGCCCTGTGTAACGAATAGGTGATGTGGATCCCAAGGATGCAGAGACGTATTGTGTGTGGACAATAGTTCTTCCTTTTATTTTTGGAGGAAGCACGAAGTAGCAAAACAAAGGCGATGGTGGTAAACACAAAAACACACCATGTAAAAAACCACTAAGAGAAATAACCTACACAAAACCAAAAGCGCTAGACAAGGCTAGGAAAAATACAGGCCAACCTGAGAAGACGGGCACAAGACGAACTAGGAAGTCCTCTGGCAAGACCAACAACATATGCGTCTGTTTGCAAGAATAGATAAAGTTCCGGCGCTCACATGTTGTCAGCAGTCAGGTTAAATAGGCTGCCACTTAATCTACCTCAGGTGTGTGCTGCTGCCTCACGCCAGCTGCACTCCATACTGTGGATGAGAGAGAGAGTGAACAAGGTGTGCAGACAAAACAGAATTGAGCAAGGAATTTCAGATTACCACACCCTGGGGCCAAATCTGACCCAGGAATGACACCGTACCGGCCACCGAGTCCAGTTCAAAACTTGGTCGACAAACATTTTTGCTGCAAATTCCTAAAAACTAGAGTGTTCCTGTTGTATAGAGGAACTTGGACCACTGTAAACACATTCGCAGATCTTGGAACGTTTCGCCGCTCATCGGAGTAGGCTCCATCAGTTCATGCTAATAGACTTAGATTGGTCAGATCTAGTCGACTAGTGGATGAAGCCTACTCGGATAAGCGGCGAAACGTCTTCCAAGACAAACCAAGCAGTCCAGTTGCGATCGATTGAATGCCCTGAGATGACAACGACCTAGATGAATGAGAACATTCATAGACACATGAGCAGATCCTTGCACTGACATGTGTAACTTTGCTAGCAAACACTGAACACTGTGCTCCAAACGTGTCTTTTTCTTAACTGAGACTTTCTTCAAGAAACCCCCTTAAGTCCTGTCCTTTGTAAAGAATGTGATTGAAGTAACTAAGGTTTTGCTGTAGCTTGTTTACCTCAGATGCAGTCACTAGTCATCTGTTCAACTTCTTTTAGTTATACTGGCAGTGTTCCTCAAGGTTCCATTTTAGGTCCTCTTTTTTCATCATTTGGGCTACTTAACTGGTAGCCTGTGAGTTCAGTTCAAAAATCGTGTGAGCTACTCATATTTTTGCAGCAGGTTCATAAACATATTTTGGATTGAGATAATTATCAGATATTCATGGATGCTTGCCTCATCTTTAGAGTTCTAAATAAACTTGCTCCCCCTCCCTTGATAGATTTTATTTATAAAAAAATTAGCAGTCAAGTAAACACCAGAGCAGTGGCCAGAGGGGACTGCAACGTACAAAGACGCAGGACTAAATTTGGCCAAATGGTGGGGTCTATCAGAGGCATACAGTCATGGAACAGGCTGTCCGCCTATGTCAGAAACTGTGACACCTATTTAACATTCAAAACTGCACTGAAACAGCGGTTGAAAAGTAATCAGACATGCACCCACAATTAAAATATACACTTGTTTTTTTTGTTTATTTGTTTTATTTTTTTGTCCATGGTCTGTGATTATGGTATGCTTGTAATGTGTAATGTCTTGTGATTTATGTATTATTTTGTATTAACCTGCCTTAGGACAACGGATGAAAATTAGCTATTAAAAAGTTAAAAAAAGTTAAAGTACCAATGATTGTCACACACACACTAGGTGTGGTGAAATGGACCTCTGCATTCGACCCATCCCCTTGTTCACCCTCTGGGAGGTGAGGAGAGCAGTGAGCAGAAGCGGTGACCGTGCCCGAGAATCATTTTGGTGATTTAAACCCCAATTCCAACCCCCAGGGCCGGCGCGTGGCATAGGCCGTATAGGCAAATGCTAAGGGCGCCGTCCATCAGGGGGCGCCACGCCAGTGCCACAAATGTTGGGAGAAAAAAAAAAAAGAAAAAAAGTTGGTACTATTATTTCTAAATACAAAAAATAATCCCACGTTAATTAAAATGCAAAGTAAAGCCTATTTAATAGAAATATTATTTGTTACAACATTACGCCCCCCCACCCCCCCTTCCTCCCCCGCACGGTGCGCCCCCTCCCTTCCCGTATTGTGACTCTTTTTGGACGTCCCCACATCAAAAAATCAACACAAGATGCCAAAACTGTCAGGTGCCCAGGGAAGAAAAAAGAGAAAAGAAGAGGAGGAGAAACGAGAAAAGACAGAGGTAGCAGGTAGGTAACGTTAGCCTACATGAAATTATTTGTCTGTTACAGAATGTGATAGTAACCTGGCTTTTTAGCATTAAGCTAATGTTACATGATTCGGCAATTGCTAATCAATAAATAGCTAGTTCTGTTTTAACGTCGGGTTAATATTGTGGAGGGGGCTAAATTGTTATGGAAAATAATAATGTAACGTTAGGTAATTACAGTACTCCCACTTTACATTCCTCAGGGACATTTCTTTCTTTCTTTAGTTTATTTTGAACATGAACACACTTACATCATAATACATCACACAATTTCATATCATTTCATTTTACATCATGCCCGAAAAGGAGTAGGAAGAAGCAAAGCTTATTTAATCCTACCTCTTTCCCACTTCAAAGCGTTTACAAATATATAGAATCATTTACTGACCTTTTTATATAATAAAATAACATCTATGAGTTAGTATACAACAGTTTTGTAATATGTAATTAATTAATTAATTCAGTCATTATTAACATACTGAGATGAAGAATATCTTATTTTCAATAAGGTTGAAAGTATTTCTCATAATTCTTCTTCTTTGTACTCTGTAAGCACTATTATTTTGAACAACCTCTTAAACTGGATCATATCAGTACAATTTTTAACTTTTTTACTTAATCTATTCCATAATTTAATTCCACATACTGATATGCTAAAAGTTCTAAGTGTTGTACGTGCATATAAATGTTTGTATTAGGTCTCTCTCAAGCAGGTGTTTTTTGTTTACATTGTTATTGCCTTCTGGTTAGCTAATGTTTGCCCTGCAGGTAATAGTCACTTTTCCACCCCTTTATATATTAGGTATAGTTGTAAGTTAAAAAAAAAGGTCAAAGACAAAGCTATTCGGGTTCTTGTGAGTATATACACTTCACTGCCGATGTGGGGGGGCGCCACCTAAAATCTTGCCTAGGGCGCCAGATTGGTTAGGGCCGGGCCTGCCAACCCCTGATGCTGAGTGCCAAGCAGGGAGGTAATGGGTCCCATTTTTATAGTCTTTGGTATGACTCGGCCGGGGTTTGAACTCACGACCTACCAATCTCAGGGCGTACACTCTGAGCCACTGAACAGGCTGTTATTGTGCTAACTGCGGCATATTTACATTGTTGCTCTACATTGAAGAATATACATGGTCCTAATCCAAATAAATAAATAAACACTGGAATGCTTTCTTTTACACTTTTTTTTTTTTTGCAAAAATATCCTTAAAAACAGCAAAGTGCCCTTGTAAAATAAATAGACGAAAATCAAATGTCAGCACATTGGTTCTTCAGCTTTCTGGAAATGTAATATTTTAGTTTATTTATTTTAATTTGTTTTGATAAATCTAAAAAAATGGAAAATACACACTATTTATTGGTAAACAACAATATGATATAACGGTATATAAGTGTAAATAATCTGTTCCAAAGCTAGGCTGCTGCCAGTAGGCAATGTTTTGAGTAACATTTTAACATTATTAAAGGGGAACATTATCACCAGACCTATGTAAGCGTCAATATATACCTTGATGTTGTAGAAAAAAGACCATATATTTGACCGATTTCCGAACTCTAAATGGGTGAATTTTGGCGAATTAAACGCCTTTCTAATATTCGCTCTCGGAGCGATGACGTCACAACGTGACGTCGCATCGGGAAGCAATCCGCCATTTTCTCAAACACCGAGTCAAATGAGCTTTGTTATTTTCCATTTTTTCGACTGTTTTCCGTACCTTGGAGACATCATGCCTCGTCGGTGTGTTGTCGGAGGGTGCAACAACACGAACAGGGACGGATTCAAGTTGCACCAGTGGCCCAAAGATGCGAAAGTGGCAAGAAATTGGACGTTTGTTCCGCACACTTTACCGACGAAAGCTATGCTACGGCAAAGATGGCAAGAATGTGTGGATATCCTGCAACACTCAAAGCAGATGCATTTCCAACGATAAAGTCAAAGAAATCTGCCGCCAGACCCCCATTGAATCTGCCGGAGTGTGTGAGCAATTCAGGGACAAAGGACCTCGGTAGCAAGGCAAGCAATGGCGGCAGTTTGTTCCCGCAGACGAGCGAGCTAAACCCCCTGGATGTCTTGGCTCACACCGTCCCGAAGATGATCAAGAGAAGAATATCGACCCTAGCTTCCCTGGCCTGCTGACATGAGGGTATGTCTACAGAATATATTAATTGATGAAAATTGGGCTGTCTGCACTCTCAAAGTGCATGTTGTTGCCAAATGTATTTCATATGCTGTAAACCTAGTTCATAGTTGTTAGTTTCCTTTAATGCCAAACAAACACATACCAATCGTTGGTTAGAAGGCGATCGCCGAATTCGTCCTCGCTTTCTCCCGTGTCGCTGGCTGTCGTGTCGTTTTCGTCGGTTTCGCTTGCATACGGTTCAAACCGATATGGCTCAATAGCTTCGGTTTCTTCTTCAATTTCGTTTTTGCTACCTGCCTCCACACTACAACCATCCGTTTCAATACATTCGTAATCTGTTGAATCGCTTAAGCCGCTGAAATCCGAGTCTGAATCCGAGCTAATGTCGCTATAGCTTGCTGTTCTTTCCGCCATGTTTGTTTGTGTTGGCTTCACTATGTGACGTCACAGGAAAATGGACGGGTGGTTAAAATCAGGCACTTTGAAGCTTTTTTTAGGGATATTGCGTGATGGGTAAAATTTTGAAAAAAACTTCGAAAAATAAAATAAGCCACTGGGAACTGATTTTTTTTTGGTTTTAACAATTCTGAAATTGTGATAATGTTCCCCTTTAACTCTAATACAAGTGTAATTAAAGCTGCGAGCAACACAGAGAGGGCCCTCCCCCATCCTTGCACCTCAGGGGTAAGTCGGCGAGCACGCATGATGCATACATAGTCACGTCCTTCCCAATGCCCAACCCACCATTAAACAGTCCAGAGTGGAGCATGTGGAAGGACGTTACGACTGTTATCATTTTACACCACAAGAGTGCTATATTGGTACCACAGAAGCTACGCAGTTGCGTCGTGCCTAATGCCCCGACCCACCATCAAAAATCTCATGAAGATTTTAGCATGTGGAGGGAAATTATGACTGTTATAATTTTCCACTCCAGGGGGGCGATATTGGCATCGATATCAATGTGTGGTCGCGATCATACCCCGACCTTAAAGCTTTATATCAATTTACAAGGAGATCTGATCATCTTGAGTGCAACATGTTGATGGTTGATGGCGAGGAGCAATTTTTTCCACCAGGCTCCGCCCACTGCCAATGGATACAAATAGGTACTGACCGAGTCAGCACTTTAGGATGTCACTGCATTTGAACCAATTCTGATCAAGCTCTGAATGTGTGCACCCAGTTATAAATGTTGAACATTTTGTGGAGACAATCAGATCAAAGTTTGGCGCTATAACACGCCCCCGTTTTATCTGTCATGTTAACCCCAACTCATTGGTCAAAGTCCTTAGGAAAGTTTGTTAAAGGCCTGTTATTTTCCCCGATAAGGGTTTTCGAGAATTTTACGTGTGTTTCGTCGTGATGGACATCTCCAGTGATTTCCGTGACGATACGTGAATCTGGTGTCAGGGGCTAAGTTTTTCAAGTTTTCAAGGGGGCGCCAGAGAGTCAATTTTGAAATTTCGTGTTCGCCACCACCAAAAATATAACATTTTCACCAGACCGGACGAGCTTGCAAAGATTTGTGCGTTTTTGTGCACGTTAAAAGCCTCAAAAGTGTGATCAAAGTTGGAGAAAAATAATGCACGGAGCAATTAAAATAACAACAACAATAAAAACAGCTTGTGACTTTTTTGAATACAAGTCTGTTTCTTTTATATGACTTCTTGTTATTCTTCTACTTCTTTTTTCAGTTTTTTTTTTCTTTTAAAAGGGGAACTGCGCTTTTTTTGGAATGTTGCCTATCGTTCTCAGTCAATTTGAAAGACATGACGGATGGATTTAAAACAATTTTTTTTATTGTATTCTATCTCGTAAATAAACGTAAATAAAAGTCCGCTTACAGGCGAGCCAATGAGAGGTTCTCCATCCCGCCAATAAAACCCAATAAAAAAACATCCAAAAAGCGCCAACAATACCCCATTTACATTTCATGACTTGATTATTAACCAAGTATTGGTGATATTGTTATTATAAGCGATAATGCAAAATAACTATTTAAAGCAGCGCTGTGATTAAGCTTGTGTGCCGATGTTGACATGATCGACTTATCAGCTGCTTCCTCGTTTCCTTTGGTCGTCAAACTTTGTTCTAGATCAGTGGTGTCAAAGTCAAGGTCTGTGGGCCAAATCCGGCCCGCAAATGAATGATCTATGGCCCCCGGGATGATATTTGATTAGTATTAGAACCGGCCCGCAGGCCGCAGCCACCTGCTGCTGTTTTGCACGCACCAATACTCCATCAGTGTTGGTGCTAGGAATTTTCAAAATGTGGTCCCAGGGACCCCATTAAGTCATAAAATTTGGGTCCCACAGTAAATTTTTGGGGTCCCACTTTTTTGTAAGCGTTTTAAAAAAAAAAGATAAATGTTTGCATTATCCTGTTACATCTCACATTCTATATTGTGTTTTGAAAAAATGTTGTCATAAACGTTACTTAATTCATTAAAAGAAATAACACAAAAGAAAACTGATTTTTATGCATATGGAAACGTATTCAGTTATAAACATTCATTCACTTTCTTCTTTTCTTCATGGATCTAAACTTTACCGCTGCCGGTATTTTTTTCTATATTTTTTTTGTAATATTTTCAGAATGTGTTCTTTCTATTTTTGGCCAAAGTAAGAAAAAGAAAAAAATCTGAAGTTGTCTTTGTTTTTTAGTTTTAATGCCATGATTTTAATAGTATGGCCCGCGTGTGCACAGATTTCCCTCCATGCGGCCCCTGAGCTAAAACGGGTTAGACACCCCTGTTCTAGATCATAAATCATGCCTCTTACCTGGATAGTAGAAGGATGAGGACGTATTCCGACAAGTTGGTACACTTTGACAGCCAATTTAGAACCGGAAATGCCGAAAACGACACACAAAGATGCTTGGTTCCACCCCCCTTTTCTTCACCAGGATTATGAGTCGTTCTTTATCTAAATGGTAATGTATATACATCCTAGCAGTCGGCATCCTAAGAACAGCAGGCATTGTACAGTGAGTAATATTTGATTATGTTTGTTGGCTCTCAAAGTCTGCAGCGAGTAATAATCAGTGATGAAGGGGAAAAAAAAGGCAAATGTTGTGATTATGTTTTTTTAATTAATGCACTGCATATGCTTAAAATGAGCAAAATGTTAAATACTATTATGCATGTGCCTGTTACTACGTTGTGTATACAAAACCTTAATGGAGGTGTTGGGATGTTTTTTAAGCATGCTTTAGGCGCAATAGAGCAAATCCATTGTAATTAGACTTTTGATTGCCATTATTTACTATTTATTTAAAAATCTGTTTCATGTCTTTCATAATGATTGTGAACAATAGGCAAAATTCCCCCAAAAAGTGCAGTTCCCCTTTAAGACAACTCATCAAGTCGACTTGTGACTTTTGTTTCTTTCAAAAGCCGCATTTTCAGTCCTCCCCATATGCTGTGGCAGTTGGGCCCCAGTGCTTGACCACAGGTTCGGGTTTTTGCAGCTCAGCCTCCCCCTGATTAAGACATATGGCCCTCATTGGATTTACTGTGTCCAAATGACACGACCTGCCTCGCCAGGTAACACACACACTCTCTCACACACACACACTAGTCGCCACTCAATCAGTGACATCTGTGGTCGTGTGGAAACTGAGAAAAGATGTGTCATGCAGTAATTTTCACACTTCCATTTTGCTGTGCCAGGAAAACAGCAGGCTATGAAATTGGTGTGAAAAACCGCCTTGGAGAAATAACATGAGGCCTGCATGATGGCGACATTAATGACTTATATTTCTGTTAGGTCAGTAGACTTTAGGACTAAAAATGAGCGGAACATGATACTACATCCTGCTTTATACATCAGGCACAACAGCATTCCGTTAAGAGTGGAACAGCCATGTGAGCTAAAATGCTAACATTGCAATCTTACAATGCTAAGTTAGCCTATTCACTGAAGAAAAAACTAAACAATGAACTTTACACATCGTACATCTGTAGTTGGCTGACCGATAGTAGGCAGTAGGGCTGTGATTCTTTGGGCACCAAACGATTCGATTCCATTCCATTCTTGGGGGTAGCAATTCGATTCATAATCGATTCATACCAAATACTATAAAAATGGGACCCATTACCTCCCTGCTTGGCACTCAGCATCAAGGGTTGGAATTGGGAGTTAAATCACCAAAATGATTCCCGAGCGCGGCCATCACTGCTGCTCACTGCTCCCCTCACCCCCCAGGGGGTGGAACAAGGGGATGGGTCAAATGCAGAGGACACAATTCACCACACATAGTGTGTGTGACAATCATTGGTACTTTAACTTAACTTAATACTTTTTTCAAAAAGTGGGGGCCACTTCTATGATTATCTGCATTCCTCAATAAGAGATACACAGCTCTAAGTTTTTATATTGCTTAAAAGAAAACTTTGTTTTATAAAATTCTACCCAAACATTTGATAAAGTCAAATACAAATAAGGCAACAAGAGAAGCATCCCATACTTCTCTTTTCTAAAGTAAATCTGTGCTCAAATATGGGCATCAACATCAAAAATATGATTTGCCTGAATGGCTGGACAGTATAGAATAAAAAATGAATACATAAATTTGAAAAATCGATTATTATTTTTAATCAATCAAGAATCGTAACAAATAAGAATCGAGATTCATTCAAAAATAAAAACAATTCTACACCCCGACCAGGCAGTGCTGTTGGATTTTTTTAAAGTTGTGTTCTTATGATCCGTTGCCTGGATCATGTTTGGTTCTGTTAGTTTTGACTACTTCAGTTCTGTTTTTTTCCCCTGGGTTTGTGTTTCAGTTGCCATGACTGCAAATCACCTGCTCCTGGGCACTAATCAGAGAGTTATTTTTTCCCGTTTCTTTCCACAATCAGTCTGGCTTCCTTGTTTGCATCACGCAACAGCTTTATATAGTTTTTTGATTCCTGTTTATATGCTAGCTCCCGCGCTAGCCTCCTTAGCTTTGCCTTAGCTTTTGTTTTTTCCTGTTTTTTTCCTGCATGATTTATACAAATAAATAACTTCCTACCTGCACGCTTCGTTCGGAGTTGTCCGTCTGCATCCTGGGAGAACGACCGTCGCATAACCATGCAACCAAGTCGTTACAGAAGGAACATGATCCGGGCAACGGATCATAACATGTGTAGCAAAGCCTGATTTGTTTTTGCAAAGCTGGTCAACATATACACACGGTTTGCTCGTCTAAGTGAGGAAGATCATTGATTTTCCTCACATTGGGTGTGCATAAACAAACATGAGGGCCACACATTACTGTTATAAAATCACTAAAAGTACATTCCGCATAAAAGGAGCATTACACAGAAAAGTGTAATCCTGTTTTTTCAACGTCACTTTCTGTCAAACTGTCACGCTTTTTTGTGAAACGACACTATTTTTCCGGATTATTGACCTCGATTTTAGATTACCGACACTCTTGATTGCTTTTTTTTGGAATATGACCATTGCAGGATTTTTGGTGCTTCTTGGGTCACGGACCGAACTTGTTCACTGTTGGGACAGGGCTGAACCTCGAGGAAGCTAGTGGAGTGAAGCCGTGCTGGAACTCACGACAGCTGACTGGTCAAGGGGGTATGCTAGCACCATTAGAAGAAATTGAAGACATGAAAAAAAAAAATCACTCAACTTCTTGACAGAAGAGATGACTGCTGTCAGATCACAGCAAAAGCAGCTCCTTGATCTCCTGAAGGAGGTCAAATAGCTGAGGCTCCGGAACGAGGAGAAAGAGCACCGGCTGAACGACCTGGAGCAATATTCATGAATGTGGTGATCCCCGGGATGGAGGTGAGACCGCGCTGTGCCACGACGTCAGTGAACAAAATGAAGGGTCAACAGAGCAACAGGTAACATCATACTTACAAAGCAAATGAATAATAGTTGACCGTTGAGGCTTGTTACCTGCTGCCCAAAAGAGCATATGAAAAAACAGTTGTCATAATGAGGGTTTGTGAGCAGAAAAGACAAAATTGCGCTCATGAGGCAAGGGCGTAAACTGAAAGGGACAAATCAAATATATACATCAGTGACGTGCGGTGAGGTTGATGACTGGTGAGGCACTGACTTCATCACAGTCAGATTTACAAACATATGAACCCTAAAGAGTATCTTATTCACCATTTGATTGGCAGCAGTTAACTTGTTATGTTTAAAAGTTCATACCAGCATTCTTCCCTGCTTGGTACGCAGCATCAAGGGTTGGAATTGGGGGTTAAATCACCAAAAATGATTCCCGGGCACGGCGCCGCTGCTGCCCACTGCTCCCCTCACCTCCCTGGTGGTGAGCAAGGGGATGGGTCAAATGCAGAGGACAAATTTCACCACACCTAGTGTGTGTGTGACAATCATTGGTACTTTAACTTAACTTTAACTTTACACATATAAACTGTAGCACACAAAAAAGCACATTCAATAAAAAAAAACATTATTATGGTATTACCTTTACTTATAAGTGCGGGAACAGTGGTGTTCGTGTTGGAGGAGTTGTGAATGAATGAAATGTGAAATCCGTGCTGCAGTCTGCAGGTGTACCTAATGTTGTGGCCCTGTGGTCGTTTGCGGCTCCTCCAACGCGAGCATTGTTGTTTTTGCACTTTTTGGCTTCTTGTTGAGTGACTTTTTTGAGTGGGTTCGGTCTTGCACGTGGAGGGTTTGGGTGTGGGCTTTGGTTGGTGTGGCACTCCCGTCGGGGGGGTGCGTTCTACGGCGGGGGTGCATTAACCGGCACAAGGAGGCGGGATTACTGCGAGCCTCACACAATGCGGCATTGGTACATTGGTACTTTAACTTAACTTTAACTTTACACATACAAACTGTAGCACACAAAAAAGCACATTTAATAAAAAAACTTTATTATGGTCTTACCTTTACTTATAAATGAAGTCCACGCGCCGCTCCTTCTGAACAAAAGCATCGATAACTTGTTTATAGAAGTCTTCCTTATCTTTCTTCAGTTTTAAAAGTCTCTCTGTCTCGATGGAGATCTTCCTTTAAATACTACCTCCTGCTTCGATTGAAAGTCCAGTTTAGAAAACTGTTTTATTTTAGATATGTAATCTTCCATGTTAATAGTCCAGGCGAGAGGAAACAATAAACGATCACTAACTGTTGCTGCAGCCGAGTAGTCGCAAGAATGATCTCTGGGATCACTACCGCCCTCTACCACCAGGAGGCGGGATTACTGCGAGCCTCACCCAGTGCGTCTTCGCAACCGTTTTATGATTGCTCAGCACAAGAAATACGTTACACACATACAATTGTTGACAAAATACACCGTACATTATATACCTCAGCTAACTAAACTATGGAAATGTATAATATAATTCATATAGCAATACGGTCTCACTGCACAGCAGGCCAGCAGTTAGCCGAGTCATTGCGCAATCCATGGCGAGGCTCAACTGGCTGGTGACTCACCGCAAGTCTCTTCTCAGTATTTGAACGGAAAATGTGAAAATTCAGCGATTTTGAATAAAAATAATCTAAAACTGGTGAAGTTAAATGGAAAATAACTTTATTGTATAATCACTGGATACATATAACAATTTAATTAATTTTCTTTCCATGATGGCACTTGAGGCCCCGCCTCACCTGCCTTTCCTGACTGCACGTCACTGGTATACATAGAGTAATTGAACATCTAACCAAAACGAATGCTGACATTGCCAAAAGAAAAAGCAAGACACTTGAGGAAACAAGGAAAAAGACAACATACCTGGGTATCCATTTGTAAGATATACATACAATCAAAGTTTTGGTGGTGAAGAATGGAGAACTTGAACATAAACTGGAAATAAACTGATTTGTTGTAGGACTGGACGAGCATCATTCCACACAAATCCATGATACACAGCACTGGCAGCACTCAATGCAATAGAGAACTGGTAACCTTTTTCAACATGGAACATAAACATCTGTAATTGGAAAATGATATAGATCCAGACATAAACTTTTCTCCCACATCAGGAATAATTGTTTTTTTATGATCCAGTATAATAACAGCATTAAAGCGACAACAAACTGTCATTTATTCCTTTTCTTCACTTCGAATCGCATGTTTATGCGATGGTCGTTTCCCCAAGATGCAGATGGGTGTCAGCATGTAGGTAAGAAAGATGATTTAGTCCAATAATCAGGCAAGAATACAAAAATAGAAAATGTGCCGATGGCGCAGGAAGCTACGGCAGAGGCTTAACAACAAGACTTAGCCATCAAAAGGAGCAAGAAGCAAGTAGAACCAACGTAACTGTCGCGTGATGCGAATCAGACTGCCAGGCAGAGTGTGGTGCGAGGCAGGAATCAATAGCTCTCTGATTAGTGACCGGGAGCAGGTGAGAGTCCCGACCACTAATCATAGGCAGGTGACAAAAATTAGCACCCATGCCAACAAAGATAACAAACAAGGGTGCTGAAACTCAACTAACCACCAACTAAGGAAATATCGAACTAAAACCAAACATGACCCGGTCAACGGATCATGACACTTTCAATAGCAGAAGCTTGTATGTAAATTACACCAACAGGAAAAAGTTTCTGGACGAAGTCAACGATCCCTTCAAAGTGATTTCTACCTCAGAGACATGGACTGATGAGAAAAAAAGGAAGATATTTTGAACTGGAATGATACGAACTGAATTACATCAACAGAACCAACAAGAACAGAGGAGGAGTAGCTGTGTACGTGAAGAAGGATTTGAACTAACATGGTAAATAACATGTCATTTGCTATTGACAATATTTTGGAATGTATAACTGTTTAAATATGACATGAAAAAAACAAAAACGTATTGTTCAGTTGTATATGTAAAACACCTAAGTCAAGCATCGAAATGTTTGAGAACTGAATTAATTTACCCTTTTGGAGTCAATCAATCCAAAAGTAATTTTCTTATGTTTTGACTGCAACACTGACCTCCTGAACCCTAATGAGCATAACACTGTGGAGACATCTTTTTCAGAAGCAAAATAACATTCAACCATGGATGACAAGGTGCTAAGAATGATTGCTTCTGATTAGTGGTCGGGACGCTCACCTGCTCCTGGTCACTAATCAGAGAGCTATTTATTTGTGCCTCGCGCCGCACTCCGTCTGGCAATGTCACTCACTTTTTGCGACACCTTGCGTTTTTTGGTTTCTCCTGTTTGTTGCTAGCCGTTGATTGTTCCTGAGTTAAGCTTTGTGGAAGTTTCCCCCGCTGTCCCTTCTGCGTCTTGAGGACACGACCACCGTAACCATGCTGCCAAGACGTAACACTGTTGTTCTTTAGAAATCATTGATGTAAATTGTGTTACAAATTGAAAACAAGGAGAGAGAAATGAGAAATTGTGTGTGAATTGTGAATTACAATTATATAGCGCTTTTTCTCGAGTGACTCAAAGCGCTTTACATAGTGAAACCCAATATCTAAGTTACATTTAAACCAGTGACGTGCGGTGAGGTTCATGGCTAGTGAGGCACTGACTTCATCACAGTCAGATTTACAAACATATGAACCCTAAAGAGTATCTTAATCACCATTTGATTGGCAGCAGTTAACTAGTTATGTTTAAAAGCTCATACCATCATTCTTCCCTGTTTGGCACTCAGCATCAAGGGTTGGAATTGGGGGTTAAATCACCAAAAATTATTCCCGGGCGCGGCGCCGCTGCTGCCCACTTCTCCCCTCACCTCCCAAGGGGTGATCAAGGGATGGGTCAAATGCAGAGGACAAATTTCATTACACCTAGTGTGTGTGTGACAATCATTGGTACTTTAACTTAACTTTAACTTTACACATACAAACTGTAGCACACAAAAAAGCACATTTAATTAAAAAAAAAACGTTATTATGGTCTTACCTTTACTTATAAATTAAGTCCATTCGCCGCTGTTGTGCTGGATTAACGCAACCCCTGACGGGAGTGTTATATCAACTAAAGCCCTCACTTAAACTTTCCACGTGCAAGATTGAATCTATTTAAAAAAGTGTACCGAGGGTTTATAAATGTCGCCTATACTGTATGAAACTACAAAATAACAAACACAGAGGCTCCAGTTTACACGAGGACCACTTTATTCACTTTCTTTCAAAAACTTCCGCTCCACTCCAACGTGTCATCACTTCCGCTCTTAGCGCCTTCAAAATAAGAGCTCAAGGCATATACTGTATAACAGCGCATAACAGGAACTTAACATCACAAAGAGGAAAGCCCATGAAAATAGGTTACAAAAGTTATTTGATAAGAAGCCAAAAAGTGCAAAAACAATAATGTTCGTGTTGGAGGAGTTGTGAATTAGGTACACCTGCAGTCTGCAGGTGTACCTAATGTTGTGGCCCTGCAGTCATTCACAACTCCTCCAACACAAACATTATTGTTTTTGCACTTTTTGGCTTCTTATGAGATAACTTTTTTAAATAGATTCAATCTTGCACATGGAAAGTTTAAGTGTGGGCTTTAGTTGATATAACACTCCCGTCAGGGGTTGCCGTGCATTCTACGGCGGGGGTGCAGGAGGCGAGCCTCAGCCAGTACGTCTTTTGCAGCCGTTTTATGATCGCTCAGCGCAAGAAATACGTTACACACATACAGTTGTTGACAAAATACACTGTACATTATATACCTCAGCTAACTAAACTATGGAAATGTATAATATAGTTCATATAGCAATACGGTCTCACTGCACAGCAGGCCAGCAGTTAGCCGAGTCCGCAATCCATGTTGCGGCACTGAATGACGTGCCTCAACTGGCTGCTGTTCACCGCACCGTCTCTTCTCAGTATTTGAACGGCAAATGTGAAAATTCAGCGATTTTGAATAAAAATTATCTAAAACTGGTGAAGTTAAATGGAAAATAACTTTATAGTATAATCACTGGATACATTTAACAATTTAATAAAAATGTTTTCTTTTTACATTTTTTTTCTTTCCATGATGGCAGATTTAAACCAGTGTGGGTGGCACTGGGAGCAGGTGGGTAAAGTGTCTTGCCCAAGGACACAACGACAGTGACTAGGATGGCGGAAGCTGGGATCGAACCTGGAACCCTCAAGTTTCTGATACGGCCGCTCCACCAACCGAGCTATACCACCCCGCGAGAAATAAAAAATATGTGTCATGTTGAAACTTCATACATGTTCCAAATAAACTTCAACCAACTAACCAGGTGTTCAAACCAGTTAAGAATCAAAATGTACTCTATATTTAGCCCCATTTTATTCATACCTTGGTCAAGTTTAATATAAAGTGATTTTTATCTGTTGAATGAGTATCTTTTGGCAAGAAGTAACACAAGAAAGTAACAAAATACTTTGCTAAATTGAAATCACATCAGGTACGCTGGAACTTTGATACCTTGTTATTGAAATTATGACATGCTTGCCAACCCTCCCGGATTTTCCGGGAGACTCCCGAAATTCAGCGCTTCTCCCGAAAACCTCCCGGGACAAATTTTCTCCCGAAAATCTCCCGAAATTCAGGCGGACCTGAGTGACGTGTCGACAGCCTATTTTCACGTCCGCTTTCCCACAATACAAACAGCGTGCCTGCCCAATGACGTTATAACTGTAGAATGATCGAGGGCGAGTTCTTGGTTCCTTATGTGGGTTTATTGTTAGGCAGTTTTATTAACGTCCTCCCAGCGCGGCAACAACACACAACAACAGCAGTCACGTTTTCATCTACCGTAAAGCAGTTCGTCTGCCGTAAACAGCAATGTTGTGACACTCTTAAACAGGGCAATACTGCCATCTACTGTACATGCATATGTGACATTAACATCTAGGGCTTTTAGAGAGTGCAGTGCACAGCTGCGCACACAACAAGGAGACGAAGCAGAATGCATCATCAGAGAGGGTGTTCAGCATGGTTAGAAAATAGTGACAGAGAATAGAACAAGGATGGATAATTCAACCCTTAACTCAACAATGAGTAGATGAGTGTTATGTGTGTGTATATGTGTAAATAAATGAACACTGAAATTCAAGTATTTCTCTTATATATATATATATATATATATATATATATATATATATATATATATATATATATATATATATATATATATATATATATAGCTAGAATTCACTGAAAGTCAAGTATTTCTTATATATATATATATATATATATATATATATATATATATATATGAAATACTTGACTAGGTGAATTCTAGCTGTAAATATACTCCTCCGCTCTTAACCACGCCCCCCCCCCCCCCCCCCCCCCTCCCGACCACGCCCCTCCTCCCACCTCCCGAAATCGGAGGTCTCAAGGTTGGCAAGTATGAATTATGAACAGAGAATTTGAGAAACAGACCAAATGGGCTGCAGATAGAGATGTCATTTGACGTCGGAAGATTCCTAAAGCGTGACGCGTTTCCAGCGGCATTTAAAATGCAAAAAGGGGGCTTTAGTTGCAGCTCTCTGAGGGGTAAGGTGGAGAGCTACTTGAGGGATCCATGTTTTTTAATGGGATATGTCATATCCATCCATTGTTGTTTATGTATGCTACAAACTACTTCTTGCGAGAATGTAATTGTAGATGTTGGTGCTTGAACACAAATTATATTATTGTTTTGTGCAGATAAAAAGATGAATTACTTGTTGACTTGTTGGCATACAATGAAAAAAACATGAAATATGTGTCATGTGGGGATCGCATATTCATGCGGGATCGTTCCTTCAGTGCACAACACGGACACTCCGGACAAAGACGTGAAGGTAAGAAATGATTTAATTACATAAATTATAGGCAAACAGAAAACAATCAAAAGAAAAGCGTGCCGAACGCACGGGAAGCTAAGGCTAAACTTATCACAGGACTCAGGAACATGAAAACAAAAACGTGAATGTAGCTTACCGCAAACAAGGAGCACAGGACGAGTGAACAGAAAGGCAGGCTTAAATAGTGTCAGTGATGGAAAACAGGTGCGCGTCGGGAACACAAGCGGCAGGTGAAAATAATAAGTATCCATGGTGACGAAACAAACTCACAGGTGCACAAGCAATAACTAAAGAGTCCAAAACTAACCAAACATAACTAAACAAAACATGATCCGACCACGGATCATGACAATATGACATTATGGTTGACTTCCATTATTATCGGTATCTTTTTTATTTTTTTTAATTAAATCAACATAAAAAACACAAGATACACTAACAATTAGTGCACCAACCCAAAAAACCTCCCTCCCCCATTTACACTCATTCACACAAAAGGGTTGTTTCTTTCTGTTATTAATATTCTGGTTCCTACATTATATATCAATATATATCAATACAGTCTGCAAGGGATACAGTCCGTAAGCACACATGATTGTGCGTGCTGCTGGTCCACTAATAGTACTAACCTTTAACAACTAATTTGACTCATTTTCATTAATTACTAGTTTCAATGTAACTGTTTTTATATTGTTTTATTTTATTTTTTATTCAAGAAAATGTTTTTAATTTATTTATCTTATTTTATTTTATTAATTTTTAAAAAAAAGTACCTTATCTTCACCATAAATGGTTGTCCAAATTAGGCATAATAATGTGTTAATTCCACGACTGTATATATCGGTTGATATCGGTGTCGGTATTTAAAGAGACAATATCGGAATATCGGATATCGGCAAAAAGCCATTATCGGACATCCTAGCTGCAGATATTAACTATTCTGGTAATCGAGTAATCCATCGATTAGTTTGTCTGATTAACCGAGTGATCGGATAAAACACACTCACAGACTTCAAACCTCAATGCATATCTTAGGGAACATAGTTGGAACAAATATTGTTTTGCTTGCCATAATCTGTATTCCTTATTTATAATACATTCACATTATTGACATTGACATTGACATTGCCTAAATAAAAAAAAGATTCACTGTTTGCCACCACAAAGATATAGGCACCCACACACCACCGCTTTCATGTTCGCTCTATTGCAGCAGCCATGCTAAATCTATGTCTGCCTATTTAAAGTTACAGGCACTCCATATTTGATCAGTTTTTATGAGTTACTCATTAGACGATTGATTCAAGCCATAAAATATAAACAGAAGCTTTTTTTTAATTGGAATAATTGATTTAGTTGATTAAACGTTGCAGCTCTACAGACAAAAAAAATAAAATGGTAATGCTTCTCCATCATACCTTTGTATAAAAAATGTGTTGCATTGATATTGTTCAATAAAGTAAGAAAAAACAGTAGTTTGTTAACACTCCTTGTGTTATGGTCTGGCTTAGGTGTTGTGGTGGTCGTGACCACGGGATACAGAGACGGCAGAGGGAAACAAAGTCGAATTAATGCGCATAAGTCAAGCAATGATCCAAAGGACAGGGTTGGCATGAAAAGTATGCTGATTGCCAATCAGGGACAGGTGAGGAAGTCCGCGCCCAGGCCAGAGTAACAGTGGCGAACAGAGGCAAACAGGAAATGGAAACATAAATTAGAGTTCTGGGCAGGAAATTACTAATATTATAAAACAAACACAAAAATAGAGCCAAACAAAAAACAAAATACACGCTCTAATGATATACGCTGATGAAACTTGAGACGGTTTTTTAAATTATACAATCATATTTGTCCATAAATCGGTGGTTACATTTTCAGTTTCCACTATATTTATATTTTAGAAGCTTGGTGAAGATTAAAGTATTCCATGCAGGCGATGTTTAATCTTCTGGAAATAGAACCGAAGACAAAGACAAAAATATGATAAAGCATTTAATGGACCCAACCAAGCACATGATGAATTAAAGTGGACTAAAACGAGACAACACAAGGCATCAAGGATTCATATTTTTAGTGAAAGTCGTACTGGGAAACATTGGAAAATAAACTGTTATGAGATTTACGCGCAGATCACAGGAATGTGAAGTTTTGGAAATGAGGCTTCAGGTAATAATAAAATGTTTGTGATCCCCAATGCAGTCTGTTGCCTTGCTGCAAACACGAGTAGTTTGTGTTTGCTTGCTTGGACCAGCAGATCATTAGCGTTAAAAATGGATTTCCATCACGCCGCCTATTTCCTCCTCCGTGTGTTGTTTCTAAGATGAAACAACTTGGGTGATGCTCCGTCTCTGTTAACGTGTCTCCTCGTGGACCATCTTCTACTCACCCGCTGCCTTATTCGCTCTGACGTTTTACTCAGAAAACGTCAATAAAAGCAATCTTTAACCTGTCTGGTAGAATGACAAAACACACAAATCATCGTATTGATGTTTTGTTTTGTTGTACGAGACAACCGTTTTACAGACTTATAAACACGATTCTTGAGTAATTTGCTCCAAAAATACCACTCCTTATTTTTTTTTTTAGAAAAACAAAAGCATTTGATATAATTAATCAAATTGGGACGGTATGGCATCAGAGAGTTGGTCTTGAACTGGGTAAGAAGAAGCTATTTAACCAATAGGGAGGAATACGTGAAGCCTCCAGCTTTAATTATATCTTGCGGTGTACCCCAGGGGTCAATACTCGGACCAAAATTGTTCAATCTCTATACAAACGACATCTATAAAGTCACAAAAGATTTAAAATTATTAATATTTGCAGATGATACAACCACATTTTGTTCAGAACACACATAATCTTATACGAATATTAACGGGAGAAATGAATACATTGAAGAGAATGTTTGACAAAAACAAACTATTTTTGATTCAAAGTAAAAATAAAATAGTGCTTTAAGGTTACAGAGGAAACACAAATATCGTATTTTCCGGATTATAAGGCGCACTTAAAATCCTTTTTTTTTTCTCAAAACTTGACAGTGCGCCTTATAACCTAATAATTCTGGTTTTGCTTAAAAAAAGAAAGTCAGATAAAAAAATACAAGCGAACCTTCTTGTTTTCTCCCCATTTTGTGGCTGTCAGATGTCTTCAAATTTGGATTGATTTTCTTTTTTTATAGTTTTACTCAACAATTTCATCCAATTTTTCTCAAACATATACCTTGAAAGTCAAACAAAATGTATAAATCGAACCTTGTTGGTGTGTGACATTAGCTAAGAGTGTCTATGTTGACAAAAGGACCAGTGTGATGATAACCATATAAGTGGGACAATACCTAAAGTATGAATTTGACTGCTCAGTACAATATAATTATTTTTTTAAATGCATTTTTAACATAGCATCAAAAACCGACATCAGTGTGTAAAAGATATCACCACACGGGCTGAGGAACACGTCAGAAAACCACTACCAGTAACTACTGTTCGTCGCTACATCTGTAAGTGCAAGTTAAAACTCTACTATGCAAAGCAAAAGCCTTTTATCAACAACACCCAGAAACGCCGCCGGCTTTGCTCGGCCTGAGCTCATCTAAGATGGACTGATGCAAAGTGGAAAAGTGTTCCGTGGGCTGATGAGTCCACATTTCAAATTGTTTTTGGAAACTGTGGTCGTCGTGTCCTCCGCACCAAAGAGGAAAAGAACCATCCAGATTGGTATATGCGCAAAGTTCAAAAGCCAGCATCTGTGATGGTATGGGGGTGTATTAGTGCCCAAGGCATGGGTAACTTACACATCTGTGAAGGCACCATTAATGCTAAAAGGTACATACAGGTTTTGGAGAAACATATGTTGCCATCCAAGCAACTTCTTTTTCATGGACGCCCCTGCTTATTTCAGCAAGACAATGCCAAGCCACATTCTGCACGTGTTACAACAGCGTGGCTTCGTAGTAAAAGAGTGCGGGTACTAGACTGGCCTGCCTGTAGTCCAGACCTGTCTCCCATTGAAAATGTGTGACGCATTACGGAGCGTAAAATACGACAATGGAGTCCCATCGTTTGGCGAGCAATTTTTAGTATGGGTTGGAAAGTCATGGATCGGTTGATTGGAGCCCTGCTACAATATATGGCCGCTTTCATCTTGCGAGACTTCTCAGATGATGTAATACGACAGTAACGTTATTGTTTGCGACTGATAACAACAGAGCTACAAGGCAGACTGCACTGAAAGAGTTTAAAAACAATGCACACCCGAATATTAAATTGCAATTAATTTTTAACATAACATCACTTGCCAACAATGGAGAGCCCCTTTGCCCATATTGATTACTTTTCATTGGGGCATTCTAGTAAACACTACTGTAAAGAAGTAAAGAAGAAATCTATTCCCATGCATTCACTGCAGTATTTTGAATGGACAAAAGCGGTGTAGATTGTCTCCCAATAAAATGCAAGCTGTTTTAGATGAAACAAGTTATACATTTCTTTATATCCTTGAACTCTCCCAGAGAAGCAGCATCGATAGCAAATGTTGGTAAACTTAGCCTATTAGTGCTATTAATGCGCTGATAACTTTTTTAGCGCCCGAGCTGCTGGAGTCGGTTTTAATTAGGTTTGAGTCCTGAAGGGACGTTTTTCATAGATGTCTCGCTTTATGACCTTACAGAGAACACGGTCCCAAACAGATGCTAATTACAGTTTAATTTTCAACACTTTTACACCCTGCTAAGCTACGAACAAGATAACCTTATGTCATTGTTTTTTCTCCCTGAAATGTTCTTTGGCAACATTGTACAACATGAAAAAAAACAAACAAAAAAAACATTCTCTACTTCTCTGTCTGCAGGGAAACAATTGTGAACAAATTACAAATCAGCAGAAGAAAAACTTAAAAGTAGGTATTTTCTTTAAGCCTTACACAAAATCATTTAGAATCGTAAAAAGAATGAATGACACAAACACTTGTATTTATTTATGAATCCATCGAATTATTTAATGTTTTATTTAAATGAAATATTTTTTTGTTTATTTGTTTTTATTAATTGTATTCTTTTTTCCAATTTGAACAAATACATAGAGTATAACATATATAATTGGTAATGCACAGTGGAATATATTGTGGTGCTTTTAATTGTACGGTAGGAAAGGGATTTATATGGCCCCATTCTTGGGTGGATTTCACGTGAGATTGCAATGCAGTCTGCTGAAAATGATGAAAAGCGACACTCTACATGGTAACTGACGCTGCGGTCAAATTTGGCATTGCCGCAAAACACATTTTAAGACATTCTACAATCGACTGCCATCTGGTGGCTTAAGTGGATAGTGCACCACCCCATACGAATCCCCTTCCTACTGTGGATTTATTTAACTTTTATGACACATACTATATGCACTATGTACAAAACCCAAAACCAGTGAAGTTGGCACGTTGTTTAATTCGTAAATAAAAACAGAATACGATGATTTGCAAATCCTTTTCAATCTATATTCAATTGAATAGACTGCAAAGACAAGATATTTGATGTTCGAACTGGTAAACTTTGTTATTTTTTGCAAACATTAGCTCATTTGGAATTTGATGCCTGCAACATGTTTGAAAAATGTTGGCACGAGTGGCAAAAAAGACTGAGAAAGTTGAGGAATGCTCATCATGGAACATTCCACAGGTGAACAGGCTAATTGGAAACAGGTGGGTGCCATGATTGGGTATACAAGTAGATTCCATGAAATGCTCAGTCATTCACAAACAAAGATGGAGCGAGGGTCACCACTTTGTGAATAAATGCGTGAGCAAATTGTCGAACAGTTTAAGAACAACATTTCTCAACAAGCTATTGCAAGGAAATTAGGGATTTCACCATCTACGGTCTGTAATAACATCAAAAGGTTACGAAAATCTGGAGAAATCACTGCATTGAATGCCCGTGACCTTCGATCCCTCAGGCGGTACTGCATCAAAAACCGACATCAGTGTGTAAAGGATATCACCGCATGGGCTCAGGAACACTTCAGAAAACCACTGTCTACAGTTAGTTGCTACATCTGTAAGTGCAAGTTAAAACTCTACTATGCAAAGCGAAAGCCATTTATCAACAACACTCAGAAATGCCGCTGGCTTTGCTGTGCCTGAGCTCATCTAAGATGGACTGATGCAAAGTGGAACACTGTTCTGTGGTCTGATGAGTCCACATTTCAAATTGTTTTTGGAAACTGTGGACGTCGTGTCCTCCGGAACAAAGAGGAAAAGAACCATCCGGATTGTAATAGGCGCAAAGTTCAAAAGCCAGCATCTGTGATGGTGTTAAAGTTAAAGTACCAATGATTGTCATACACACACTAGGTGTGGTGAAATTTGTCCTCTGCCTTTGACCCATACCCTCGATCACCCCCTTGGAGGTGAGGGGAGGTGAGGGTAGCAGTGGGCAGCAGCGGTGCAGCACCCGGGAATAATTTTTGGTGATTCAACCCCCAATTCCAACCCTTGTGTCAGAGTTTGTAGGACGCGAACCCCAAGATGCAGAGAAGGCGGAAGGCGTTATACGGGAAAACATGATTTAATGTTCGAAATAAAGTAAAAACACAAACTAGGAACAGGCAAAATGGAAACAGGAACCAGAAAACAGAAAAACTGGAAATAGCAAACGGCTAACAGGATCTGGCTAACAGGAAAACAAGAAGCTAGGAGAAACCAACCGTAAATAGCTATAAGGAACAGCTTACCGCTATGACGACAGCGACAAGGACAGGTAGACACTACAATGACAATCAGGTAGTGATGACAATGATCCAGCAATGACTGGAGGAGAAGGCAGGTTTAAATAGTAGCTGGCTGATTGACAGCAGGTGTGGCCAGGTGCCAATCAGCCACAGCTGAGGGGAAGCAGCACTCAGGGAGACACTCAGGAAATGAAGACAAAATAAAAGCGCTGACAGGAAACTAAGACAAACAGAGAAAAAAACTAAAACACAGTCAAACTGTCAGGGACAAGCCTGACAGTAGCCCCCCTTCCTATAACGGATACCAGACGTTCTAGAACCCCCCCGCCCCAAAAAAGTCCAAAGTCACGGGAGGGTGGAGGGAGGACAAGGAGGTGGGCCACCAGGCTAAGTGTCCCCGCAACCAGCGGGGAAGAGTTAGGTGGCGACGGCGAGTTGAACGCCGCCGCAATTGGCGAGGCGGCTCGTCCGCCGGTGTGGGAGAACCCACCGGAGACAATGGTGGCGCCCTCTGCTGGCCCACCGGGGAGGATGGCGGTGGCGCCCTCTGCTGGCCCACCGGGGAGGATGGTGGTGGCGCCCTCTGCTGGCCCACCGGGGAGGATGGCGGTGGCGCCCTCTGCTGGCCCACCGGGGAGGATGGCGGTGGCGCCCTCTGCTGGCCCACCGGAGTGCATGGTGGCGGTGTCTGTTGGCTCACCGGAGAGGAGGATGGTAGCGCCCTCTGCTGCTGGCCCACCGGAGAAGAGGATGGTGGCGCCCTCTGCTGCTGGCCCACCGGAGAAGAGGATGGTGGCGCCCTCTGCTGCTGGCCCACCGGAGAAGAGGATGGTGGCGCCCTCTGCTGCTGGCCCACCGGAGAGGAGGATGGTGGCGCCCTCTGCTGCTGGCCCACCGGAGAGGAGGATGGTGGCGCCCTCTGCTGCTGGCCCACCGGAGAGGAGGATGGTGGCGCCCTCTGCTGCTGGCCCACCGGAGAGGAGGATGGTGGCGCCCTCTGCTGCTGGCCCACCGGAGAGGAGGATGGTGGCGCCGTCTGCTGCTGGCCCACAGGAGAGGAGGATGGTGGCGCCGTCTGCTGCTGGCCCACCGGAGAGGAGGATGGTGGCGCCGTCTGCTGCTGGCCCACCGGAGAGGAGGATGGTGGCGCCCTCTGCTGCTGGCCCACCGGAGAAGAGGATGGTGGCGCCCTCTGCTGCTGGCCCACCGGAGAAGAGGATGGTGGCGCCCTCTGCTGCTGGCCCACCGGAGAGGAGGATGGTGGCGCCCTCTGCTGCTGGCCCACCGGAGAGGAGGATGGTGGCGCCGTCTGCTGCTGGCCCACAGGAGAGGAGGATGGTGGCGCCGTCTGCTGCTGGCCCACCGGAGAGGAGGATGGTGGCGCCGTCTGCTGCTGGCCCACCGGAGAGGAGGATGGTGGCGCCCTCTGCTGCTGGCCCACCGGAGAAGAGGATGGTGGCGCCCTCTGCTGCTGGCCCACCGGAGAAGAGGATGGTGGCGCCCTCTGCTGCTGGCCCACCGGAGAGGAGGATGGTGGCGCCCTCTGCTGCTGGCCCACCGGAGAGGAGGATGGTGGCGCCGTCTGCTGCTGGCCCACAGGAGAGGAGGATGGTGGCGCCGTCTGCTGCTGGCCCACCGGAGAGGAGGATGGTGGCGCCGTCTGCTGCTGGCCCACCGGAGAGGAGGATGGTGGCGCCCTCTGCTGCTGGCCCACCGGAGAAGAGGATGGTGGCGCCCTCTGCTGCTGGCCCACCGGAGAAGAGGATGGTGGCGCCCTCTGCTGCTGGCCCACCGGAGAGGAGGATGGTGGCGCCGTCTGCTGCTGGCCCACCGGACAGGATGGTGGTGCCGTTGGTTGTAGACCCACCGGAGTGCATGGTGGCGTCTGCCGGCCCACCGGACTTCATGGTGGCGTCTGCCGGCCCACCGGACTGCATGGTGGCGTCTGCCGGCCCACCGGACTGCATGGTGGCGTCTGCCGGCCCACCGGACTGCATGGTGGCGTCTGCCGGCCCACCAGAGTGCATGGTGGCGCCGTAGGTTGCAGACCCACCGGAGATGATGGTGGCGTCTGCCGGCCCACCGGAAATGATGGTGGCGTTTGTTGCAGACCCACCTGAGATGATGGCGTTGTCTTTTGCAGACCCACTGGGGCGAGAAGTAGCTGTGCCTCCCTAGCTGCACAGCCACTCATAGCCCCCCCCTCAAGGGACGGATCCCAGACATCACCAGATAGGCCCACAGACGACAGGGGTGGGTGGGAGAGGGCTTGGAATGAGGCCGAACTTTTCTTTAATTTATCCATTAATTCCAAAGCCTTGTTCATCCTCTCCGCCATGGACATGTCTGCGAGGTTCGAATTTGGCTGGATCATTATGTCAGAGTTTGTTGGTGACGAACCCCAAGATGCAGAGAAGGCGGAAGGCATTGTACGAGAAAACATGATTTAATTGTACACTAAGGCAAAACAACAAACGAAAGGGTAACAAAAGGCGCGCACAAGGCGGAGAACAAACTTGGCTATGAACTAAAAATAGCACAGAGGCTAACTGTGGACAAGAAACCAAAAACACTTACTGTGACACGAAGGAACTAGGACATGAGCAGAGTGAAACCAAAAGTAGACAGAGCTACAACGACAAGTATTAAGAACAACGACACGACAGGTAAGAACGACAATGATCCAGCAGTGACTGGAGGGTAGGGCAGGTATAAATAGCAGCTGGCTGATTGACACCAGGTGTGGCCAGGTGCCAATCAGCCACAGCTGAAGGGACACAGCACTCAGGGAGAAACAGGAAACAGAACCAAAATAAGAGCGTTGACAGGAAATGACAGAGGAAAAACTAAAACTTGACCAAACTGTCAGGGACAAGCCTGACACCTTGATGCCGAGTGACAAGCAGGGAGGTAATGGGTCCCATTTTTATAGTCTTTGGTATGACTCGGCCGGGGTTTGAACTCACAACCTACCCATCTCAGGGCGGACACTCTAACCAGTGGGGGTGTATTAGTGCCCAAGGTGTGGGTAACTTACAAATCTGTGAAGGAACCATTAATGCTGAAAGGTACATACATGTTTTGGAGCAACATATGTTGCCATCCAAGCAACGTTACCATGGACGCCCCTGCTTATTTCAGCAAGACAATGCCAAGCCACGTGTTACAACAGCGTGGCTTCATAGTAAAAGAGTGCGGGTACTAGACTAGTCCAGACCTGTCTCCCATTGAAAATGTGTGATGCAATTAAAAGCCTAAAATACCACAACAGAGACTGTTGAACAACTTAAGGTGTACATCAAGCAAGAATGGGAAAGAATTCCACCTGGAAAACTTCAACAAATGTGTCTCCTCAGTTCCCAAACGTTTACTAAGTGTTGTTAAAAAGAAAGGCCATGTAACACAGTGGTAAAAATGTCCCTCTGCCAACTTTTTTGCAATGTGTTGCTGCCATTAAATTCTTAGTTAATGATTATTTGCAAAAAAAATAAAATTTCTCAGTTTGAACATTAAATATCTTGTCTTTGCAGTCTATTAAATTGAAAATAAGTTGAAAAGGATTTGCAAATCATTGTATTCTGTTTTTATTTACGAATCACACAACGTGCCAACTTCACTGATTTTGGGTTTTCTATGTCAATCAATCAATCAATCAATCAATCAATCAATGTTTACTTATACAGCCCGAAATCACGAGTGTCTCAAAGGGCTGCACAAGCCACAACGACATCCTCGGCTCAGATCCCACATCAGGACAAGAAAAAACTCAACCCAATGGGATGACAATGAGAAACCTTGGAGGGGACCGCAGATGTGGGGACCCCCCCTGGGCGACCAGTGCAATGGATGTCGAGTGGATCTAGCATAATATTGTGAGAGTCCAGTCCATAGTGGATCTAACATAATAGTGAGAGTCCAGGCCATAGTGGGGCCAGCAGGAGATCGTCTTGAGCGGAGACAGGTCAGCAACGCAGAGACGTCACCAACTGATGCACAGATGATATGTATATATATATATATGTATGTATGTATGTATATGTATATATGTAAATAAGTATATATGTATGTATATGCATATATACTGTATATGTATGTATATACTTACATGTGTATACATATATGTATATATGTATGTATATATGTATATAGGTTTCTCATAGTCATCCACATCGACGTCCCACTGGGTTGAGTTTTTCTTTGCCCTTATGTGGGCTCTGTACCGAGGATGTCGTTGTGGCTTGTGCAGCCCTTTGAGACACTTAATGATATATATGTATATATATATATGTGTATATATATACGTGTTTATATATATATATATATATATATATATATATATATATATATATATATATATATATATATATATATATATATATATATATGTGTATACATATATAAGTATATACATATGTACATATATATACAGTTTATTACATAACAATTTATTGAGATACATCGTGGTCAAGTTATTATTTTTCAGTTCAATCTAAATGTCTCTATGCCTTGCTCTTCACGTAAATAACAATTAAAAATAAGTGTTATGGGGCTCGTGGTCATCTCCAACCATGCATTTTAGGTTATTACTACATCCTCCTATAAAAATGTCCCAAAACACTTTGTACCTAATAGCTTAGGTCATTTATTTTATTGCAATGACTTAAAATATCCATTTTTTAACACAGCGGAGGAAGGAAGAGGACAGGCATGGATAATAAAACATCCAAAGTGAGAATTGAGATGATTAAATGGTGGATTTTAATATTCAAAGAGCACAACTGATGCAAACCCTCACTTTCTTTCCACTTTAATGCATTATCAACAAAAAATGGTGTGGAATATTGTGAGTTTTTATGGCCATACTTGAGGGTTGTTAAATTAGAGGTGTTGTGTCTCCCACTATAAGTGAGCACATGGGCCAGCATGTTTAGTCCCATGGCTGGGATAAAGACACTGAAGGGCACATGTCGGCCCGTGGCACCGTCGCAGCTGACATACATGACATGCTCCCGGAATAGGATGACTTTGTGTGGCGCTCATCCCTGGCAAGCCTAAATGTGTGCACAGGCTTATCGTGACATGCGACACATTGGGGCGCCGTTTTGCCACGGGCTTGGCGTGTGTAGAATAAACAGAGACGCCCTGCCTTTGGCCATGTCTTCACTTCATGTGTTTCTTTTCACGTCACCAGTCAGTGTTCGTCCAAGAATTGTGCGTGTTTTTTTGGCATGGTTTTATTCTGTTCATTTTGCATAATTCTTGGTGTGTTGTAGCACACCAGCTTGTTGCTGTGTGTCTTTATTAGTGTGCTTGAGCGTACGTGGGTTGTTTTGGCTGCTCGGAATAACCGCCCACAATCTCTTCTTTTGTAGATGAGCCTCATGGAGGAGCTCTTATTCCATGTTGTGTTTCATTTTCATAAAAAACAAAAAAAATGGTGTTATACATATTAAAGTAGATGGATTTGCTCTCTGCCTTTACAATGTTTGGTTTGACTGGCATTCAGCAACAGAAAGTGACAGGTTTTCCTCTCCTCTTTTTTTTTACATGATATTTCCTTTGGTTGAAATTGTCACCGTTTTATTGTATTCATGACTTGCTGGCAAATTTGGACACAAAACATGCTCACGTACAATTTCAACATTTAATTTTACCACTACACCGATAGATGTATGTTTTTATCCTTTGATTCCCTTGTCCAATAGTTAAATAGAAAAAAAAAATAAAAAAAATTCAGGGTTGAATTGTGGCCATCATAAAACCTGTAATAACTGTACATTCTTACCAGTCATGAACAGAGAGCCATAAAATAAAATAAAACTACTCACCGTCAAACGCACTCTTGTGAGATTTGCAGATGCCGCGCATGTGGATTATATTTTATTGATATTTTATGTTGTGCTTAAAAAATATATCTATTTTTCAATCCATGGCATTTGCATTCTTTCTATCAGTTATGTATTCTATTTAATTATAATCAGTTCAAGTGTAAAAACAAGTCAACCACTTTTAATTTTTAGTTGTAAAAACAATGAAACACTCGCATCTTCATATTAACTTTAAATATATGTTGGTTTTTTTTTTGCGTTTTTAAAAGTCAAGCATTTTTTAGCTCGTTATACATTACATTGTGTTTGTATGTATAGTTTGATTTTGTGTATCAAGCATAATTCTGTCAATACACTATGGAAATGCACAATGACAACAACGGTGCTCTATTCTATTTTAGTGAAGTGTAAAAATAAGTTAACCTCTTGTGATTTCCAAGGCAAAAAAAACAATAAAAGAATTTCACATTTAACTTAGTGTTGCAAATGCGCCTCAAACATTTATTTTAGTCTTAAGACCAGGGGTCCCCAAACTACGGCCCACAGGCCGGATCCGGCCCCCCAGCATCCAAAATCCGGCCGACGGGAAGTCCCAAGTTAAATTTATTTATTTTTTTTAAATTTTTTTAATTATTATTATTTTTTTAATCTTTCCTTTCTAATCCATTTTCTACCGCTTGTTACTCTCGGTGTCTCCTAGCCGCTCAGGCAAATCATATTGTCTAAAAATGAATTTTCCCATCGATAACGGGACAAAGTTAAATGTCAAAACGGATTAAAAAGACAATGTATATATATATATATATATATATATATATATATATATATATATATATACATATATATATATATATATATGTATGTATGTATATATATATATATATATATATATATATGTATATATATATATATATATATGTATATATATATATATATATATATATATATATATATACAGCCCAGCCCCCGGCCAATTTTTTTTAACCCAATGCGGCCCACGAGTCAAAAAGTTTGGGGACCCCTGCTTAAGACATTCATATGAGTCAAATATGTTTTAATTATTTTGTATTAAAATTAATTGTAATTAATTTATGAGTTTTTAATTGTTTAAACATTCTTAACAGTCAAGCATTTTTGAAATAATTTTTAATATAAATATTTTTTTAAATCAGGATGTGTTTTTATTTTTTTATACATTCTTAACCATTATGGTATTTGAAAAATAGTTTTTTATATCCTTTTCCAAAATTTAAATTTTTGTGAATTTTTTTTGACATTCTTAACAGTTTTTTATCAGTCATCATGTTTTTATCAGTTATTTTCTTTTGAATTTTTTTCAATTATGTTATGTATTTTTATTTTTCATAATCATTCTTAACAGTCAAATAATATATATTTTTTAAATGATCTGATTCTCAACATCATTTAGAAAACACTGTTTGAATTATTCCCTTTTTTCCAAATTAGTACAATATGTTATCTATAGCATAATTATGTTAATTATTTTGGAACTCCCAACTCCCCCCACTCCCTCATAAAAATACTGTATACAATTAAATAAAAAGCAAAACATTAGTTCAGAGTAAACCCTTTATGGACACAATATGCACAATATGCTTAAAACCAAGTGAACAAACCTCTGATGTTGAATATTTTGCTAATTTCCAAAGTGGCACTTAGCCTTACTTTAGCACCAAGACAAAGTGAGAGAGAAGGTCAAGAGGCACGAGGGCATAATCCATCTTCATTTGTCAGACTGTGGTGTGGCCTGACAGGTTATAATTCATTTTGATAGGAACCAATCAACTTTTGTGCCACATCTGTATTTTATTTTGAAAAAATAAAACGTATTAAGCCATAAACCATTGAAGAATGACATCAATAATGCAGAAGTTGCATTGTCATGCAATTATATATTTCAATTAGTGATTGATGTGAATAATAAAATAGTCTATAGCTGCATTGTGCACCAAGACAAGCAGGCTGCATTGTGATAGCGTCTCCATCTTTGGCTGCATTGCAGAGAGCAAATTCATATTCTGTGGCTGAAGCTTGATCTGCCTCTTTCTCTCTGCCTCAGGTCCTGAAGAGAATGGCATCTAGGGAGTCACACAGAGTAAGTCCTTTGCTTTATACCATTGAATCAAACATGTATGTCAATTACAAACAATACATTGTTGGAGGTTTGTCATGTAAAAATATCACCCTATTACTCATATAAACTCCGTAAGAATCTAAACTGTGCTCGTTGGTTACTTGTGCTAGTAATTTTTTGACAACTATGTGGTGTCTCTGTTATTTAAGTGTGGCTTATTTGACATTTTAAATTGATTTAAAACAACACACTCTCACTTTAAAGGGGAACATTATCACCAGACCTATGTAAGCGTCAATATATACCTTGATGTTGCAGAAAAAAGACCATCTATTTTTTTAACCGATTTCCGAACTCTAAATGGGTGAATTTTGGCGAATTAAACGCCTTTCTATTATTCGCTCTCGGAGCGATGACGTCACAACGTGACGTCACATCGGGAAGCAATCCGCCATTTTCTCACTTTCGTCGGTGTGTTGTCGGCGGGTGTAACAACACGAACAGGGACAGATTCAAGTTGCACCAGTGACCCAAAGATGCGAAAGTGGCAAGAAATTGGACGAAATTTGTTCAAAATACGAGGGTGTGGGGAAAGCCGACGAAATGGTCAGTCGTTTGTTCCGCACACTTTACCAACGAAAGCTATGCTACGACAGAGATGGCAAGAATGAACCGAAGATGATCAAGAGAAGAATATCGACCCTAGCTTCCCTGGCCTGCTGACATCAACTCCAAAACTGGACAGATCAGCTTTCAGGAAAAGAGAGCGGATGAGGGTATGTCTACAGAATATATTAATTGATGAAAACTTTATTCATTACTCGCGGTTTTACGTAAATTATTATACATAAACTGTGTTTACCAATAATTTAGCTTAAAAACTTTTATTTTTTTCAATCATTCGAGTACATTCGGGTAGTCTTGTGTAATGCAGTATTTTGTGTCTATTTAGGTATGGTTAACCTGAGTGCTGAAATCGTGGAAAAATATATGTGTCGTTTTCGTCGGTTTCGCTTGCTTACGGTTCAAACCGATATGGCTCAATAGCTTCAGTTTCTTCTTCAATTTCGTTTTCGCTACCTGCCTCCACACTACAACCATCCGTTTCAATACATACGTATTCTGTTGAATCGCTTAAGCCGCTGAAATCCGAGTCTGAATCCGAGCTAATGTCGCTATTCCTTGCAGTTCTATCCGCCATGTTTGTTTGTATTGGCATCACTGTGAGACGTCACAGGAAAATGGACGGGTGTATATAACGATGGTTAAAATCAGGCACTTTGAAGCTTTTTTTAGGGATATTGCGTGATGGGTAAAATTTTGAAAAAAACTTCGAAAAATAAAATAAACCACTGGGAACTGATTTTTAATGGTTTTAACCCTTCTGAAATTGTGATAATGTTCCCCTTTAAGGTGTTTTGTCATATCCATGCGAGATTTAGTTAAAATAAAGTTAAAGTACCAATGATTGTCACGCACACACTAGGTGTGGTGAAATTTGTCCTCTGCATTTGACCCATCCCCTTGTTCCACCCCCTGGGAGGTAAGGGGAGCAGTGGGCAGCAGCGCTTGGCCGTGCCCCGGAATCATATTTGATGATTTAACCCGCACACATTTAAAAGGGGCTGACAAGAACACATATGCAACATTTGAAAACCATTGGTTGAAAAACATGGCCACCATCAACGCCGCAAAATATCTTTGTTGAAAGAAATGTTAAAATATAATATTTATTCTACACATTTTTTAAAACATTAGAAACCATTAGTAAATCAGAGGCTACTCAGAAGGTGATTTAACTCCTGAAAATTACTGGCTCAGATTGGCCAAAGGTATAGATGTGTGTGTCCAAGTTAAAGGAAGTAGCAGGCTGTCTTCTTTTAATAGAGTTATTACAATCTTTGGCAAGCTAGGTAATGTTTGCTGTGGTCTGGAACAACATGGCACACAAACACCTATCTGAAATGTGTCATGAGACATGGAAAACTAAATTATATACAAAGAGGATAAAAGTAAAGGATATTAAATGAGCTCAAATATAGCTACAAATGAGGCATAATGATGAAATATGTACATACAGCTAGCCTAAATAGCATGTTAGCATTGATTAGCTTGCAGTCATGCACTGACCACATATGCCTGATTAGCACTCCAACAAGTCAATAACATCAACAAAGCTCACCTTTGTGCACTCACGCACAGTATAAAACGTTTGGTGGACAAAATGAGACAAAGAAGGAGTGGAAGATTTTACATGTAAACAAATTGTTGCGTCACAATCCACACTATGGTGAGTTCAAAAACCGCTAAAATGAGTAGGACAAAACGATGTTCACCAAATACTCTCATCAGTGAAGAATACACACAAACATATTAAACAGTGGGCTTTCTAACAATTGGGAATGTTTGTGTCATGTTTGTCCTCAAACAAAAAACAAAGTTTTCCCCCATATTTTTCCATTTTCAATCCTTTTTAAAAAATTGTCCAGGGAGCCACTAGGGTGCCACTAAAGAGCCGAATGAGGCTCGAGGGCCGCTGGTTGCTGACCCCCGCTTTAACACAACAACATATAAAGCCACAACGCAACAATTTCAATCCACAACACAATTGCAAAAGACACAATGCTCCAGCGGGCAGCACGGTGGGAGAGGGGTTAGTGCATCTGCCTCACAATACGAAGGTCCTGAGTAGTCGTGGGTTCAATCCCGGGCTCTGGATCTTTCTGTGTGGAGTTTGCATGTTCTCCCCGTGACTGTGTGGGTTCCCTCCGGGTACTCCGGCTTCCTCCCACCTCCAAAGACATGCACCTGGGGATAGGTTGATTGGCAACACTAAATTGGCCCTAGTGTGTGGATGTGAGTGTGAATGTTGTCTGTCTATCTGTGTTGGCCCTGTGATGAAGTGGCGACTTGTCCAGGGTGTACCCCGCCTTCCGCCCGATTGTAGCTGAGATAGGCTCCAGCGGCCCCCGCGACCCCAAAGGGAATAAGCGGTAGAAAATGGATGGATGGATGGACAATGCTCCAGCACCCCGTAAGGGACAAGTGGTAGAAAATGGCTTGTTGGATGGCCAGCAAATGCAAACGCCACAACACAACAACACAAAACCATAGCACAACAACTTTTAGCCACAACAGTATTAGAAAAAGCTTCAGATAAGATTCATAAACTCTACAAATATGAATAAATGGGAATTAACCTGTAAACCTTTACTGACATATATTGAATCAATATATGTCAATTTTCAATAAGGTTGAAAGTATTTCTCATAATTCGTCTTCTTGGTACTTTGTAAGCACTATTATTTTGAACAACTTCTTAAACTGGATCATATCAGTACAATTTTTAACTTCTTTACTTAATCCATTCCATAATTTAATTCCACATACTGATATGCTAAAAGTTCTAAGTGTTGTACGTGCATACAAATGTTTTAAATTAGATTTTCCTCTATGGTTATATTTCTCCTCTTTAGTTGAGAAGAATTGTTGTACATTCTTTGGTAGCAGGTTATAGTTTGCTTTGTACATCATTTTAGCTGTTTGCAATTTTACCAAATCATCAAACTTTAATATTTTTGACTCAATAAATAAAGGGGTTGTATGTTCTTTATATCCAACATTATGTATTATTCTAACTGATCTTTTTTGTAACACGGTTAGCGAATGTAGCACACATTTGTTGTTATTTCCCCATATTTCTACACAATAACTCAGATATGGTAACACGAGCGAGCAGTAGAGAATATGAAATGATTTTTGGCCCAGGATATATTTTGCTTTATTCATTATTGAAATGTTTTTTGCCACTTTATGTTGTATATTTTGTATATGAGATTTCCAGTTCATTTTATCATCTATTAATACCCCCAAAAATTTTGTTTCTTTTACCCTTTCCATGTCTACTCTGTCTATTTGTATTTGTGTATGATGTTCTTTTCTACTGTAATCAAATAGCATTATTTTAGTTTTACTGAGATTCAAAGATAGTCTGTTTTTGTCAAACCATCTTTTTAATTTGTTCATTTCTTCTGTTATTATTTGCATTATCTTCTGTGTGTTCTCTCCTGAACAGAAAGCAGTTGTGTCCTCTGCGAATAGAACTAATTTTAAGTCCTTTGTAACTTTACAAATGTCGTTTATATAAACGTTAATCAACAGGTTGATCAGGCCTAAGTCTGCATGAATCCAATTAGTCATAATTGTCCTTTTTTACCTGAGTCAAGCCTCCTGGTTTACTCCTCATAAAATTGTACTTTCACTTAGGTTCATTAAAATATACTTTCCCTAAATATCTAAAAGTATTCACATTATCTTCATGTCATATTATGCTCCTTCCAGCGCTGTTATTTTTAGGTCATAGAGTTTTTATCCAATCAGAATTCAGCTATCTTATGTTGCCATGCTGTACCAAATCTGCCCGAGGCCTTCAGAATCAACCATGCGGGCGTCTATGCACTCTCAGTGAACGGACACAAACATTTGACAGACAGTTGTCAGTAAGGCCTTCTAGCTGGCCTAAGGCAGATATATATATTGATGTTATGAGCTAGGTAACATACAAACTCCATTACCCAGCATGCCACAGTAGTGAAGCGCATGCGCAGTAGCCCCGTTTAGGTTGTTGAATGTAGACAAGTCGGCAGCGGGATGTTTTTGATGAGCATGCTGTGGAGTAAACTTTAAGAACTCAGCCAACTTGCTTTGTCTGCATCTTTTATGATCAGACAAGACAACACATATATTTGCAAGGCCATTTTCAAGAAGGATATTTAAAGAGAAACTACATCTTGTGAGCCGAAGCTAGCTCAGCTGTCCCGGCGATGAAATGTGAGTTCAGATATTGTATTTCTTTATTTTTTTCACGTTTAATATGTTTTTTGCAATTTAAATTTTGACAGTACCACATAAGATATGTTTTAATTGCTGATGCAGGTTTATTGATTTTTAAATGTGCCCGGAAATAACCCGTTTTGTACAATGCCCAGTAGTGCGTAAATGTGTTTCTGTATGGTATTTCTCCAGCAATGGTCATGTGGTGACATAAATTATGATATTTTGAGAGGTAATCATTGAAGTCGGACATCACTGAAGGCCTAGGTGGGAAACGCACGGCCCGCCACTGTTATAATGTCTTCAACCTCCCGCCTTAGCCACTTGGTCCGTCGGCAAAACTTTATCCGCTGTCACTTCCGTTGTGTTTGTCACTTCAATTTTCCGCTAAATGTTATTGCGCGGTGGTTTTGCAGTTGGGTTGTTGCTTTATATTGTGCCGTAAAGTTGTTGTGTTGTGGCTTAGTCTTCATGTTGTTGTGTTGTGCTGTAAAGTTGTGTTGTTACGGAAAGTTGCTGTGTTGTGGCGTTTGCAGATGTTGTGACCCTTCTCGGCCACCGTAGGTATATTTCGGCATAAGTTAACACAAGCCAACTGACAGAGGTGAACGTTTAAAGCTTTGCTGATTTCTAGCATTCTAATTGTGACATTGCGCAACCAAGAAATGGTAGATGGGGTGTGTGAAAGTGAGAACAGAGAATGAAAAAGTGGCAAATGGACATAGAGATGGAGCAGCAGCAGCAGCAGGTGGGAAGCAGGGAGCTGTGTGAAGCCTAGTTCACTCTAGATAAGACTCAGCACAGGAAATTGCAATATGGAAACTCAAGTGGAATACTAACGAGACTCTCTGGTTGTCTGTGGGCTCTTTGCTTGGATTCAGCACATGAGACCCAAAGAACGTGTTGCTCATTGTTCATGCAACAATTGGTGGAGCACAAAAGAGACATGTGCAAGGAATAGAAAAATAATGCTGCAGAGTATCAGACAGAATGCGTGAATACAGAGAAAATTATATAGTTCTCGGCAAGCACGGAGGTCAGACCTTTTTTGTAGTTGGTCACCAGGAGGGATTTTGGCCCATTGCTCTTTACAGATCAAATCCTAAAAGGTTTTTAGGGTGTGTTCTGGAGACTTGAAATTTCAGCCCACTCAACCGTTTCAATAGGTCAGCAGACTGGCTCGTTCACATAACCACTGAAGTGTTGACAAATGTGTTTGGTCAATGCTATGTCGGAAGACCCATGCAAGACTAACTAAGATTCTACTGTATGTAGTCTTTCTGAATGTACAGGACTTACAGTATTTATGTGTGGGGGGGTCACACTTCTTGCTGGTAAGTAGGGTGTCAAATACATCCATCCATCCATCCATTTTCTACCGCTTGTCCCGTTCGGGGTCGCGGGGGGTGCTGGAACCTATCTCAGCTGCATTCGGGCGGTAGGCGGGGTGCACCCTGGACAAGTCGCCACCTCATCACAGGGCCAACACAGATAGACAGACAACATTCACACTCACATTCACACACTAGGGCCAATTTAGTGTTGCCAATCAACCTATCCCCAGGTGCATGTCTTTGGAGGTGAGAAAAAGCCGAAGTACCCGGACGGAACCCATGCAGTCACAGGGAGAACATGCAAACTCCACACAGAAAGATCCCGAGCCCCGGGATTGAACTTCGTATTGTGAGGCACACGCACTAACCCCTACCGTGCTGCCCTGTCAAATACATAGTTTGCTAAATCAAATAGCCCCAATGGACATCAAACAAGCCTACCTTGAACAGTTCCTGTAAAAACTGCATTTTTTAAAGTGGGAAAACATCCGAGTTGTCTGAAATGCAGAATTAGGTTATCCATAATTCATAAAAAAGCTATTACAACCTGGGACTACATATTCAACACAACCAAAGAGAACACATCTAGGCTGGGACAAAAAAAAAAAAAACAATTCACAAAACTTTTATTTTTTAGGAAAATATATGTATCACTATTCAATTCACTTTACAGAGTTCTATTGCTGGTTTCCTGGATAAATTACAGAGAGGTAAACTATTCTAAGCTATGGCTAATCGTTGAGTTAGACCCCGTTCTAGTTGCAATATTTATCCAGGACAAGCATGCTACATGGATTGTGACAGCATTGTTCCACAATGCCCTCACGCTTCACCATCATGTCCATCGGGTTGTTGAAGGCGTATCCCGCGATCTCATTCATGCTGCCGGTCAATGTCGCCCCCTCAGTCTTTGACGGTAAGAGACCTGCAGGGACGAGGAGGCATGAATGATTTGTTCATTATTGAAAATGCCAGTGACTATCTGACACCCTTACGCAGCACAGAGTTGAGGTCCCTCCGGGAACTGGTGAAAAAGCCTCTGTCCTCGCAGACCATATTGAGGGCCTCCACCAGGTGAGTGCCACACAGGCGTTGCGAAGAAAGAGCTCTGGAGCACGGCCATGACATAACTAATAAGACCAGGATTGGGGCAGAATGAAGCCACAGTGCTGCCATGATGGGAAAGAGCTACCAACGAAAGGTACGACAAGCAGTTAAGCAATCTTTGAAACAAAAATATAGTAGGAATTACAAACTAGAGAAGTCCATAACTCAGTTGTCTTACCGAAAGGGTTTGATAAGATAGACGAGGAGGTCCTGTCTAGAAGACTGCTGAGAACTGGTCGCTGTCAAGTAAGAGGTCTGCCTTCCATTAATACCTCAACGTCACCTGAAAACGTACGTAGCATCTGCGCAGATAAGTACGTCGGTGTCCAACATTTTCCAGTCAGCAATTGTTAAGTCACCCTTCAGGTCCGACTGGAGGCACTTTGGCACCATCAATTAGTAAAACAAACCGTGCTTAATGAGCCGAATTGATGTGATCACCTCTTGTTCAAACACGCATCAGCTGTCCAGCCGTCTTTCCTCCCCTTTTGGTCAGCACAATATCACCAAATACGCCACTTAAGAGTACCAAAATTGGTAAACTTCTAAAGGTCATCCTCCAAAAGGATGAACAACCATTGTTTTCCAACTGGACATTGCTTACATACCGTATGAAAACTTCTCTTTGTAAAATAATCCATACCAACCAGTGGCTGGCCTCTGTTAGACTAGCAACAAATCTAGCATCTTCTTCTGGTGTGAATATAGACCAGGGGTCGGGAACCTTTTTGGCTGAGAGAGGCATGAAAGCCAAATATTTTAAAATGTATTTCCTTTAGAGCCATATAATATTCTTTAACACTGAATACAATTAAATGCGTGCATTTTTAACTAAGACCAACATTTTTAGAGTATAATAAGTCTCTTTTTCTTTTTAATAACGATGTTTTTCTGAAGGTAACCAATAATAAATAAAATGCTTCTTACCATTAATGCGACTTCTGGTGCTCTATGGTTTTGCTGATGGCTTTGTAGTCTGGTTGATACGTGGTTATTTTTAACACTGTGATTACCAGCGGAATTATTCATTACTTATCGTGTTAAGCAATGTCAGCTAGAATTTATCTGAGAGCCAGATGCAGTCATCAAAAGAGCCACATCTGGCTCTAGAGCCATAGGTTCCCTACCCTTGATATAGACTGTACTCGTGACTCTACTTGATGTTCCAGTCGAAAAATGAACTGCAGCGAGCATGATGTCACACTTGCTTCGCGCTGCTGCTCCAGTTGGACTCTCTCCTTAAAAGCCGCAACTGCCCTCTTAATATTTGCACATGTTGTAGATCGCTGGTGTATCCCAGATATTTCAAAGTTATGTACACATTGCAAACTTGCAGACAATTGCGTGCGTCTTGTTTACATCACAACATCCAGTTTAGGCAGCGCTGTTTTTGGTGATACATTTTTTTTATCGACGGTCCAATTTTCGGTGCATCATTAGTCAATAGTGCACACATAATAGGCTATATATTCATTCATATTGTAACGACCTGCCGGGATTATGTTTTATATTTGTGTGATTTTGATTTGATGTTTATTTTACCCATGATCACAAACACACCGTCTGTGCCTGAAAGCGGATTTGTGGAGAGTGAGGAAGTGTTGTTGTGTGTCAGGGGGAGCACGAAGACAACAGATGGTAAGATCTGTTGGAATTGGCAATAAAAGTTAAAATAGCTACTTTTGACTTCTTCTGGGGGCTAAAATATATTATATTACTTTAATTTGTTTTTACGTTAAAAAAAAAAAAAAAATATATAAAGGAGAAACCCTGTGAATATTTAGATGACTACTTTTGACTTTTATTCGAGTCATATTACGCTAAAGCACAGGTGTTAAACCCAAGGCCCAGGGGCCAGATCTGGCCAGCCACATAATTTTATGTGGCCTGCGAAAGTCTGGAAATAATATGCGTCAATAAAGTACTTTATCTTTTATTACGTTTGTAATAAAGGCAATTGCTCTTTCCATTTTGACATAACAAAATTCATCTTTTAAACTTTAAAATAATCTCATAATGTAACAATTATTTTATAATCATATATTCTGAAATTGTTTTTGTTAAATTAAAAATTAAAAATTATATACGTGACTCATAATTTAATAAAATTGTATCCATAACATTTTACACTGTAAAAATGACAAAATGATTTTATGGTAAAAACTGTTTGCTTAGTTGCCATGGTTTTCCAATAAAACAGCAACAGTAGATTTTACAGTAAAACAAAACAGTGTAACTGCTTTTGGATTTACAGTAATATTCTACAAAACCATGGTCAATACCTGGTAAAGTTCTGGCAACTGAGCCCTATATTTGTTTTTTTACTGGTACATATATTTTTTACAGTGTACACAAAAACAATTAAATTAAATTAAATTAAAATGGACCGGCAATTGTATAGCTATTTCATGAGGCAAATCCATCAATAAAATTCATAAATACTGCGATGAGGTGGCGACTTGTCCAGGGTGTACCCCGCCTTCCGCCTGATTGTAGCTGAGATAGGCTCCAGCGCCCCCCGCGACCCTGAAGGGAATAAGCGGTAGAAAATGGATGGATGGATGGAAATTCATAAATAATTCACTGTTACAAGTGACCCTCTGAGGGCTGCTATAACTGCAATGTGGCCCTTAATTAAAACAAGTTGGACACTTCTGCTCCAAAGTATCAGCCCTCTAACTTGTGTAAATGATTTGTCCTCTAAGATGATAAAAACAATTGCATCAGTTCTACGTAAAGGGACTGTTTGCAACATTTACACAGATGCTTAGAGCAGTGGTTCTCAACCTTTTTTCAGTGATGTAGCCCCTGTGAACCTTTTTTTAATTCAAGTACCCCCTAATCAGAGCAAAGCATTTTTGGTTGAAAAAAAGAGATAAAGAAGTAAAATACAGCACTATGTCATCACGTTCTGATTTATTAAATTGTATAACAGTGCAAAATATTGCTCATTTGTAGTGGTCTTTCTTGAACTATTTTAAAAAAAAAGATAGGTTTTTATTTATATTTATAAAAGATTTTTTAAATGTTGCTATTTTTAGAATATTTAAAAAAAATCTCACGTACCCTTTGGCATACCTTCAAGTACCCCCAGGGGTACGTGTACCCCCATTTGAGAACCACTGGCTTAGCGGGTGCTAACTTTCCAGTGTATTTTAACCGGTATAATCCACCCTCCTACCTCTTCTAGGACGTATTGACACAACTACGTACGCACGTAACACGTGCACGTGCATTAGCTTTGGGTGTTGGCTCAAGCCACTCCCATGACCTCGAGAAGGACAAGCGGTAGAAAATGGATGGATTTTGTTAGCCAATGATAGCAATTTGGATAGCTAGCATTAGTTAAAGTTAAAGTACCAATGATTGTCACACACATGCTAGGTGTGGTGAAATGAACCTCTGCATTTGACCCATCCCCTTGTTCACCCCCTGGGAGGTGAGGAGAGCAGTGAGCAGCAGCGGTGGCCATGCTCAGGAATAATTTTTTGGTGATTTAACCCCCAATTCCAACCCTTGATGCTGAGTGCCAAGCATGGAGATAATGGGTCCCATTTTTATAGTCTTTGGTATGACTCGGTCGGGGATTGAACTCACGACCTACTGATCTCAGGGCGGACACTCTAACCACAAGGCCACTGAGCAGGCTGTCATTGAATGTATATTCGATCATAACAACAACCTCACTGCAATTTGTTTGTTGCTCCTCTTGGACAGTTTTTGTATGTAGAGCAGGTAAGGGATTTACAGTATATGGCCCCATTCCTGGGTGGATTTCACTTCAGAGGAAGGTGGGGGGTTAATCATTTTGCAATGCAGTCTGCTGAAAATGATGAAAAGCGCCACTCTACATAGCAACTGATGATGTGGTCAAAGTTGGAACTGCTACAAAACAAACTGTAAGATATTCAACACCCTAATATAGTCATGTCATGTCACGTTGTTGGGGCCATATGAATCCCCTTTCCACTGTTTGCACGCACTCCTGTGTTGACGAACCATGATACGTTTAGTTTAGTTTATTAAGGATCCCCATTAGTCTACACCGCAGTGGATACTATTCTTCCTGGGGTCCAGGCAAAAAATATCACACAATCACAAAACAAAAGATTATAATGCAGTACAACATGATCAAATAATAAAATGTTGTAATACAAAAATAACAACAACAAAGAACCAAAAAAAAACCCCCAATAACTTTGAGTTTACATAATAATGTTCATACCAAAGATAAAAAGAGCAATATAAAAATAGATATATTTATTTTTGCAAAAATAAAACAAAGAACCAATGGCCTAAAATAGGGATGTCCGATAATGGCTTTTTGCCGATATCCGATATTCCGATATTGTCAAACCTTTTAATTACCGATACCGATATCAACCGATATATACAGTCGTGGAATTAACACATTATTATGCCTAATTTGGACAACCAGGTATGGTGAAGATAATGTATTTAAAAAAAAAATTAATACAATAAAATAAGCTAAATAAATTTAAAAAAAATTCTTGAATAAAAAAGACAGTAAAACAATATAAAAACAGTGACATAGAAACTAGTAATTAATGAAAATTAGTAAAATTAACTGTTAAAGGTTGGTACTATTAGTGGACCAGCAGCCCGCACAATCATGTGTGCTTACGGACTGTATCCCTGCAGACTGTATTGATATATATTGATATATAATGTAGGAACCTGAATATTAATAACAGAAAGAAACAAACCTTTTGTGTGAATGAGTGTGAATGAGTGTAAATGGGGGAGGAAGGTTTTTTGGGTTGGTGCACTAAATGTAAGTGTATCTAGTGTTTTTTATGTTGATTTAATTAAAAAACAACAAAAAAACAAAACAAAAACGATGACGATAATAAAAAAAATGATACCGATAATTTCCAATATAACATTATATTATCGGACATCTCTAGCCTAAAATATACACATATGGCCTAAAATATACACATAAGTGATCTCCGTAAACACCAATACATGTTTCCAGACCGGTAATTTTTTTTTTTACAAAAACTTTAGTTATTCTGAAAAATATAAATAGTTTTAAAACAAATGTGTTCTGTTGAACCACTAAAGGCGGTGTTATTTGTTTTTGCTTTGAAAAATGTCAATGTGAGGTAGTTGCAAACAGCCCCTTAAAGTAGTGAACAAAAAATATAATACATCTCCATTTATTGATGACAATGAATAAAGGTCCAAGCTCAGATATAAAAATCAAAACAACAACCGCATTTATTTTATGTAATCAAGTATAACCCTAATTTTGTCATACAAGTGGTAGTTGTAATGTTTTGTTCAGTTTAAGACAATATTACTACTGTATTACCACTCCCCCTAAACAAACATAGTAGCGGATTTACAGGTATTGTTGCAACCTTGTTGTCTCAAGTCCATAAATGTTCAGAAAACATATTTCTGAACATACCATTAGGTTTTGTTCAATGGCACCATTGTGTTGCACACCCACCCCCTGGCTATTTGGAATCCAAACAAAAAGACACAGATTTTCTGTTTCCCATGCTGCTCAATCAAAGGCAGCACACAAACATAGACTATGCTGGAAAAAAATGACAGTAGGCAGCTGGCATTGTATACTTGATATTAATAATATACCGGGCTGCAAATATAGGTGAGGATTGAATTAAAACGCATTACTTGTTACTAAACGATTTGATATGGTCACGCATTCTCACACTGTTGAATAATTATGAGACTATATGAAGCTAGAAACTGCACCCAGCCTTTTATATTGAAGCTGCGGTTCTATGTGTATTGTGATTCTATTTATTGCCATTTGCCATTTGAATGTCACAATACTAGGACTTTTGAATGGAAATGGCATACAAATACAGATTAATGTGCCCCACAATTTCGGCACACTTTACTATCCGAACTATCCAGCTGAATTGTTTTGCATATATATTTTTTTCCTTATACGCAGTTCACGCACTGTGCGTAATAAATGAATGACAGGACGCTTCATATGAATTTTTACTGCAAATATATTCCCAGCACCGTCCTGCTCCGTCACTGATAATAATAAAATGGCAAATTTCCCTAATAATACTGTCCTCCATGGCGCATAACTTTAGTACTTTCCTTGTAAGTCTGCCGTACTGGGTTTGAATTCCGGTCTGAGCTGTGTCAGGAAGTTTCGCAAATTTGTGTTTTAATTTTGTAAAAATTGTTAAAATTCCTCTACTTTAACTGCTACATGCTGTGGATTTAGCAGGTCTTGCTTTCACACGACTTGTCTACTTATATGTCTATATATGTAGAAGTATATGAATACATATATATATATATATATATATATATATATATATATATATATATATATATATATATATATATATATAAATAAATATATAAATATATATAAATATGTATATATTCAGGAGGACCTTAGAAACAAACTCGTCTTCTTCTGCGCCACCACAGATACTAGGTTTAATACTGCAGGCATGGCTGCTACTGTACTCTGCAGCCCACATTGGGTAATTACAGTTCACAACACAATATTACTATGGTATATTATTTTATAACCTGTTATGATTGATAGTCCGCAATTACAGAATGTTTAACAGGCTGAATATCAAATTGTATTAATAAGTAGGTCGAGAAGGTAAAACAATTGTTATGCAGGGATATGAATGCCATAAACTTGTACAACATGTAAAGTACAGATTATCAGAAACATTAATTGAGGTAGAAAAATATCATCTAGCATCTTTGACAATCAAAGCATGATTGTATAACAATCCACATTGTGTAATGCGTGAAACTGTTATGCAAACATGGACGTGTAGCTCCTCTCCTCGAAATGCAAGTGTTCCTTAAGAAGGAATACATATTCAGAATTCCTACAAAATCTGGCATTTCAAAAACTTGTTTATATCCTTTTTGTGTGGAGCTGTTTCAAAAAGCAAAATGTTTAAAAACACTTTATTAAAGCAAATTAATTGTCCAGCCATGGTATTACAAACCTAATGGGTAGGGTACACTTAATGACGAAAACTGAAATCATACTGCTATTGATCACAATTAATTGTGAGTTAACTATGAATTATGTGATTATCTCGATTAAATATTTGAATTGTTTCACAACATATACATTTAAGATATTATATATTTAAATATAAATATATATATATATATATATATAGAGAGAGAGAGAGAGAGAGAGAGAGAGAGAGAGAGAGAGAGAGAGAGAGAGAGAGAGAGAGAGAGAGAGAGAGAGAGAAAGAGACAGCGAGCGTATATATTTTTATTTAGTCGTCATGTGATGACAGACTTTCAAAGTTTCAGGCTTCAGACCAAAGCAATCATTCTTGCTGAAATTAAAAACAAGTGGACACAATTACAACAAGCAACCAAAGTCATTTTGTCCTCTTCAAAGCTTTTCCTGCTACAGTTGGAATATATTGTCCGTAAGTAAACATGGCTGCATGAAGCTGGCTTATAAATCACATTTTATCCCAGCCAGTATGTACAATGTGCCGCCTTGCTGCCAAACAAATAAACTGGTACGCTGCCAAGCATTGTTAACCCGAGCTGGACCTTTTGGGAAAAACTGCAAGCAATTACTGCACCTTCCCAGGTGAGCTGCAGCTTCACGTGATAATCATGTGGCTGTAAAATTTCTTTAAAAGGGATATATTCAAAACACGTCATCCAAACATCTTTGTACAGATGACAGGTCACTGTCAATACTATGACACTCTAGTGTAGACAAACCATCTGGTTCTCTTAGCAGTGGAATAGTGATTTTGCACAGCTGCCAATGTAATAATTTACACAAAGTTGGTTGACGTGAATACCAACAGAGTTTTAAGAGATGACAGAGGAAGACACATGTCTAGTATACTTAATACGCAAGTTGTACCCTATGACTAATCTTCTGCCTGGTAGAAACAGACATCGTTATAGGAACCCATTACGTCAGACCTATTCAAGTGGCGGCTGGGGGTCAAACCCGGCCAGAGAATTGACACCAGACTGGCCCCCAAGTTCAGATCTAAACTTTGCGAACAAACAGTTTTGCATCAAATTTCTAAAAGCACTCGAGTTCTTCTGTTGAATAGAGCAACTTGGACCACCTTTAACACATTGGTAGATCCTTGCATTGACATGTTACACTTTGCAAACAAACATGGAGCACTGGGGTCCAAACTTGTGATTTACATACCTGTAGTGTTTCACTATAGCTGGATCTGCTTATCACTCAGCTTCTAAAACTTGTTGCTCATCCTCTGTATGTTCAGGCTCAAAATTATAAGGTTCTGGATACCAAAGTAGTCTTTGTTGTCGCTCATAAAATCTGCCAGACTACATAGCAGTCGTTGTTGAAGGCACATGCAAATGTTGTGTTGCGTCTGTGAAATCGATGTGCCGCTGTAATGCTTAAAATGAACAAAACACGAAAATTTGGCATGTTATTATTAGGGGTGTTAACATTAACGCATTAGCGCATGTGATTGATAAAAATAAATGATTGTGTTATCAAATATAACTGAAGATGAATTACTACCAGGTTAAGGCTTAACCCGTAAGACGTGCACATTTGTTCCACGGTCTGTGATTGCGCGGACGGGTAACGCATTCCGCTTCAAAACAGAACTTTAGATGAAACTAAAATAACTTGTTGGTATTGCAGCGACAAACGTTTTTATTTCTGGCGCAAATCAAGTTCAAACTACTATCTTAAAGCGAAACACATACTCGAGGTTGTCCCGGGCACTCGGACTTTTGTGGTTTTGGACTAAATCGCAAGGTTGACAACATCTTGGAGGCGCCGCCTACTCTGCATAGAGAAGTATGATGAATTTGAGAAACCAGAAATGGACAATTAGAGTGAGAAGTTTAAATGTGCTGTCGCTCGCTCAAATACAAACATTCTAATGTGGATTTTATCTTTGGCTGCAAGCAACCAAGCAAGGTCGGTGCTTCTAGATTTCTCTTGACAGTGCAGCGAATATGCAACAAACTCCTAATGGACATACACTTGTTGTTTGTTGACTTTTGTTGGCCTGACTGGCTGTGTTTTTTGCATTTGCGGGAGCACCAAGGTCACAGAACACAGACACGTATGCATTCACATACAATACACGCCACACCCACGTACCCCACCCCCATCCCACGCCTTCTACGCTTCACCCCACATGGTGGATGCCCGCCCTCTCCCCTCCTGTTGCAAGTCTAGTGGTTTCTGTGTCAGCATGTGTATATGCAGTGTTGGGCAGTAACTCGTTACAAGTAGAGAAGCTTCGTAGCTTAACTACATTTCCCAGTACCTTGGCAGTTGCTTCGCTACTTTTAAACGAGTAGCGATTTCCGTAGCTCAGCTATTTTAAGACCAATGTAGCGGGTAACTTAGCTACAAAGCTAACAAGCTACAAAAGAAGAGAGAGGGAGAAGAGAAAGAGAAAAGAAAGCAAGAAATGGACAAGTGCCACTCCATAGGCAGGGGACAAAAATATATGGGAAAAATCCATGATGATTGGTGGGTTTACTACCATGAGTCACGATTGGTTAAGATTAGGGCAACACATTACGGACAGACCAATCAGAGGGAAGATAGGGCAGGTCATCGAACCAGGAAGGGAAATCACAACAGACATGCACATCCCAAATGATGACGAGGTAGTCGAAGAATAAAAGAATGCATTTTGAAGCGGGCATTTAAAAAAATTAAAAAAACTAGTAGAAGATGTCAGAGGGATTCTCTTCCTTAGAATTTTCTTTTAGCGAGGTAGACGACGTCCAGGAAACTTACAATTCGTCTACTTTGCCACTTTTTGAGAATTGTATGGGTTTCAATAAAACAATGCCCAAAACATAAATTTTAGTTGTTTATCTTATGAGCCCAAATCTAAACTGCTGTCAACCTGTAAGAAGTAGAACACACATTTAAGTTCATAGTTCATAGTTTTACTGCACATAACTATTATCAACTGTACCCAAACAATACACAATTCATTGTTTTTATGTCAAGCTATAGATAGACACTGTTTTAATGTCTGTAGGCAGATAAAATTAATAATATTATAGGGAGGGAGTTGTAGGGTGTCCCCTGCTAAATGACAGTGAATAGCAATAGACCCTTATTGGGGCCATTTGGTTCCATATGTACACTCTCAGTTACATTAACATTATTACCTATATAAGAATTTAAAATGTAGGAGTTGGGGAGGAATTTCATTTTGTTTGATTCTGTTCCACAGTCAGGAAAATATGTTTACTTTGAATATGTTCAGTTTTATTGATTTCGATCCTGCGTAGATGGCTATATTGATTTTCAAATATCTATGTAGGTTGTCAATCGAAATTCTCATCTGATGTGTTTTTATTCCAAATTATAATCACATCGACAACAATTGCTATTCATTAAAAAGCTTCAAATCTGCAAGTCTAGTGGTACATGCTTCTGCTTTTGTGCAATTGGTGTGGGTTCAATTTCCTACCAGTGTCACAACACCCGGGCATTGTGAGGGTCGTCTCACAATTGAGCTATTTCACAGGCGCAGCAACGCCGATCATCAAAATTGTTTGAAATCTCTGTGTTTGTTCACTTGGCCACTCGTCTCTAGGCAGAGTTCAAAGGGCTCAATCATAGCCGCTCCATAGGCCAATAAAAAAAAACGTCATATGCCTGATGCTTCACTCTTACTACTGTAGGTTCTTTTAAAAGCAGAAAATATCTTGCGCTCATTCAAAGTCATTTATTGTTGGCCCTCTTGGTTTGCAGTGGCTTGTTACTAGACATGAAACCCTCAAAAACTTGTGTTTTTGCCATTGAGCCTTGAATTTTACACCTTGGGAACATATCCGTACATGGTCAAACCCATAAACATGTAAAAGAAAACATATCAGTACATAGTCAAACCCATAAAAATGTAAAATAAAACATATCAGTACATGGTCAAACCCATAAAAATGTAAAAGAAAACATCTCAGTACATGGTCAAACCCATAAAAATGTAAAAGAAAACATCTCAGTACATGGTCAAACCCATAAAAATGTAAAAGAAAACATATCAGTACATGGTCAAACCCATAAAAATGTAAAAGAAAACATATCAGTACATGGTCAAACCCATAAAAATGTAAAAGAAAACATATCAGTACATGGTCAAACCCATAAAAATGTAAAAGAAAACATCTCAGTACATGGTCAAACCCATAAAAATGTAAAAGAAAACATATCAGTACATGGTCAAACCCATAAAAATGTAAAAGAAAACATATCAGTACATGGTCAAACCCATAAAAATGTAAAAGAAAACATATCAGTACATGGTCAAACCCATAAAAATGTAAAAGAAAAACAGTCCCTTACATTATATTTATTATACCTATGGGGGGCATTAGTGTGGATTGTATCTTGAGGGCCATAAACAGACTATAAAACAATGCTTTTTTAGTGTTTCATCCACGATGGCGTCACACCTGATCAATACACAAAGACTGTGTTTTGTCAGGGTAAACACACACAAAAAAAGCAATTGGATTTGCGTTCCTTCATTTGTTCCCAGGTTCTGCACCAGTCAACCTTACTTAGAGTCCAGGACAGCTGATTGGTGCGCCACCTGCGCAATTTTTGGGCGGCTTGCTTACCGACGTCAGGTTCCATTTGCCGCCTGGCTTATGAGCATGGCTGACCTCAAAAGTCATGCGGCGCGAGTAGTGGTGGCTTGTTGACTGGTAGTGCAGATTGCTACTAGTGAGTGAGCACACACACGGTTTGATAAGCACACAAAGCTCGCAAACAAGGCTGGCTTGCAAATATTTGCAATGCAACAAGGACACTGATTGCCGAATACCTAAAAAAAACACAACAACTGCTATTTGTTCGTCAGTCCCACGAAAGCTATTGAATCTTTTATAGAGTATCTTTTATAGCCCCATGCAGTGCTGAATTAAACTTAAAAAAATGTGCCACTTTCTTGACATTTCCGTTTTGTTATTGCATATTTAAAGAATTGCAGGGACTGGCTCTAGAAAGTAGGTATATTCTAAACAGTTTTTTTGTGGAGTAAATCCTTTCTGTTTTAGCCTTGAATCTGGCTGCTGCTAATGAGGGGACACATCAGATCAGAGAGTGTTTGTAGGATAAAGTCTCCCTCCACGGCTCTGTGGACATCATTAGACCGACTGACGGATGTGTGTGCGTGCGCGCGTGTGCGTGTGTGTATTAATCACAGCAAGTCAGAACAAGCTAAAGCAAGCTGACTTTTAAAATTCTTCTTGCAGCAGTTAAGGCGACCAACCATACACTGAAATATTGAGTGACTTCGCTGTCATGTACGTTGAAGATGGTGATGATGATGACATCACATGGACAAAGATAAGACCTTCTGGAGAAAAGTTCTGTGGTCAGATGAAACAAAAATTGAGCTGTTTGGCCACAATACCCAGCAATATGTTTGGAGGAAAAAAGGTGAGGCCTTTAATCCCAGGAACACCAATTCCTACCGTCAAGCATGGTGGTGGTAGTATTATGCTCTGGGCCTGTTTTGCTGCCAATGGAACTGGTGCTTTACAGAGAGTAAATGGGACAATGAAAAAGGAGGATTACCTCCAAATTCTTCAGGAAAACCTAAAATCATCAGCCCAAAGGTTGGGTCTTGGGCGCAGTTGGGTGTTCCAACAGGACAATGACCCCAAACACACGTCAAAAGTGGTAAAGGAATGTCTAAATCAGGCTAGAATTAAGGTTTTAGAATGGCCTTTCCAAAGTCCTGACTTAAACGTGTGGACAATGCTGAAGAAACAAGTCCATGTCAGAAAACCAACAGATTTAGCTGCCACAGTAGTGAAGAGCATGCGCAGTAGCCCCGTTTAGGTTGTTGAATGTAGACATGCCGGAAACTGGATGTTTTTGATGAGCACGCTGTGGAGTAAACTTTAAGAACTCAGCTAACACATCTTTTATGATTAGACAAGACATCACATATATCTGCAAGGCCATTTTCAAGAAGGATATTTAAAGAGAATCTACATCTTGTGAGACGATGTCGGCCAACCTGGGAAGTTCGAATGGGTTCTACAAATTGTGAGTTCAGATATTTTTGTCAAGACTTGGACTATGGCGTGGTTTGTTCTCCCGTGGTGCAAATGAACATTTGGACCAGACATGGCGTGAAGGTGAAGACATATTTAATTTTAACACTCAAAAAAAGAAACAAACAAAAGGCGCTCACAGTGGAGGTACAAAACTTGGCTATGAACGCAAAACTTGCACAAAGGCAGAAACTATGAACAACGAAACAAAAACACTAACTGTGGCATTAATAAACAAAAACTTACTTGGACATGGCATGAAGTGCGCAGAGGAAGTGTGACAGGGGTATGATGTCACCAGACAGACAGCCTGGCAACTGGAAGCTTAAATAATAGTGACATGATTAAAGACAGGTGCGTGAGTCGTGAGGGCAGGTGAAAACTAATGGGTTGCTATGGTGACAAACAAGAGTGCACAATGAGTCCAAACGTGGAACAGGTGAAACTAATGGGTAACCATGGAAACAAGACAAGGGAGTGAAAAGCCAGAAACTAAAGAGTCCAATAACTAAACAAAACATGACTAAAACAAAACATGATTACACAGACATGACAATTTTATTTCTTTATTTTTTCAAGTTTACTATGTTTTTTGCAATTTTAATTTTGACAGTACCACATAAGATATGTTTTAATTGCTGATTCGGGTTTATTGATTTTTAAATGCGCCAGAAAATAACCTGTTTTGTACACTGTTGGTGGTGCTTCAATGCCCAGTAGTGTTTAAATGTGTTTCTGTGTTGTATTTTTCCAGCAATGGTCATGTGGAGACATAAATGAAGGTATTTTGAGAGGTATTCATTGAAGACGGACATCACTGAAGGCCAAGGTGGGAAACGAACAGCCCGCCACTGGTTAAACAGATATGCAGTCACGGGTGTTAGCTGTCAGGCGCAAGTCGTCGTACAGAAGTTTGTTTACAAGATGCAAAGTTAAATCATCAAATGCAACGTTCGCCGAGAGTGCCTAGATATGGGATTTTGGGGCGGTATAGCTCAGTTGGTAGAGTGGCCGTGCCAGCAACTTGAGGGTTCCAGGTTCGATCCCCGCTTCCGCCATCCTAGTCACTGCCGGTGTGTCCTTGGGCAAGACACTTTACCCACCTGCTCCCAGTGCCGCCCACACTGGTTCAAATGTAACTTAGATATTGGGTTTCACTATGTAAAAGCGCTCTGAGTCACTAGAGAAAAGCGCTATATTAATATAATTCACTTCACTTCACTTCACTAGATACCAATTTCCTTGACCCGGCCGCACACAAAGAAGTACACCTCCATGCTTTTCCAAGTTTCATCTGTTTTGTTGTGTAGAATGACATCTGAAGCACCAGATGGTTCGACATGTCTGGGGACTTCACGGACGGATAATACTTGATATCACTTGACAAATCTATTTTGATAAGGTATAGAATCTATTCCATTGCAAAGTCACATTTTTTTGCTCGTATCTTGTTTTTGCAGGTAGATCTATGCCCCTTGCATACTCAGAGAGTTGGCCTGCTGCTTGCCGCACAACAGCCATCTGGCTTGGTTGACAACCACTACTTTTCACTTCTGGGAGAAAGTCACATGAATAAATACAAGCAATACACTTAAAACAAATTTCAAACCAAATAATGTCACAAACATCTTCTCATGAAAACCATGTTACGCCATAAACGACAGGAGTGAAGTACTTTAAATCACTCATAATTTATAATAAATAAATAATAAATGTTGACTTTTGGTAAAATTATATATCTTAGGAATACTTTTAAAAAACATATGTGCAGTTTAAAAAGGATTTACACTTAATCCTGCATTATGAACATGCCATTTATTTGAAATGTTATATTGTAATTCTTACCAGGCTACATAATAGTAATAATAATGAAAATAATATTAGTCATAAAATTATAATTATTATCTCTAAAATCAATACATGAATATTAAGTAATAACATTTTATCATAGGCACCTTTCAAGTCAAATACAGCATGCAAGGTACACTAAAACACACACACACACACACACACACACACACACACACACACACACACACACACACACACACACACACACACACACACACACATATATATATATACATATATATATATGTATATATATACATACACTAAATATATATATATATATATATATATATATATATATATATATATATATATATATATATATATATATCATCCCTAAAATGACCTGCGAAACAGGCTTGTAGGGATGATATAGCCTCTGTGTTTTCTCCTGACCTAACATATATATATATATATATATATATATATATATATATATATATATATATATATATATATATATAGCTAGAAACCCAGCAAAACTCAATCGGCGGGAAGTCAAGATAAGCGAGTTGAGGCAAGAACTCAAATCCTTAAGACGTCAGTTTAAGGCAGCCAAGGAAGAGGAGAGAACTCCTCTGTCGGAACTCACTAACATCGTAAGAAAGAAGCTCATCACGTTGAGAAGGGCCGAATGGCACCGAAGGAGGGGAAAGGAAAGGGCACGGAAGCGAAGCGCCTTCATTGGCAACCCCTTCACCTTTACTAAGAGGCTTTTGGGCCAGAAGCGAAGTGGTCACCTTGCTTGCCCTGTAGAAGAGATTGACCATCATCTCAATGCCACCTTCAGTGACTTTTCAAGGGATCAAGAGCTTGGCCCTTCTGAGGCACTGGTGACTCCAGCAGATCCAGTGTCCCATTTCAACAGTGATGAACCCACCCTGGCAGAGGTTAAGGAAGTTGTGAAAGCTGCAAGATCTGGTTCGGTTCCCGGCCCCAGCGGTGTACCCTACAAGGTCTACAAGCAGTGTCCACGGCTCCTCAAGCGTCTGTGGAAGATCTTGAAGGTGATTTGGCGGAGAGGGAAAGTCTCTGCCCAGTGGAGATACGCGGAAGGCGTCTGGATCCCGAAGGAAGAGAACTCCAGCAACATCGAGCAGTTTCGTATAATCTCGCTGCTCAGCGTTGAGAGCAAGATTTTCTTTAAGATCCTGTCCCAACGACTTACCGAGTTCCTCTTGAAGAACGCCTACATAGACACCTCTGTCCAGAAGGGGGGAGTACCTGGAGTGCCTGGGTGCCTGGAGCATACAGGAGTGGTGACACAGTTGATCCGGGAGGCAAGGGAGAGCAAAGGAGATTTGGCAACTCTCTGGCTTGACTTAACCAACGCCTACGGATCTATCCCGCACAAACTTGTTGAAATAGCTCTGACAAGACACCATGTTCCTGGGAAAATCTGCAACCTCATCATGGACTACTACAACAACTTCGAAGCAAGAGTCTCCTCAAGCCAAGTAACATCTGCCTGGCACCGCCTGGAGAAGGGCATAATCACTGGTTGTACAATCTCAGTGTCACTCTTCTCCTTGGCAATGAACATGATTGTCAAGTCTGCGGAGGTTGAATGCAGAGGGCCAAAATCAAGATCTGGGACCCGGCAGCCCCCCATAAGAGCTTTTATGGATGACTTGACAGTGATGACCACATCTGTGCCTGGGTGCAGGTGGCTCCTCCAGGGGCTTGAACGGCTCATCACATGGGCAAAGATGAGCTTCAAGCCAGCAAAGTCCAGGTCTCTGGTCCTAAAGAAAGGTAAAGTGGCCGACCATTTCCGCTTTACTGTTGGAGGCTACTTGATTCCAACGGTGACCGAAAGACCTGTCAAGAGCCTGGGCAAGATCTTTGATAGCTCCCTGAAGGACGCAGTGGCTTTGCAGCAGACAAAGAGCGACCTGACCTCATGGCTCACAGCCATCGACAAATCTGGTCTCCCAGGAAAGTTTAAAGCCTGGATGTACCAACACGGAGTCTTGCCTAGAATACTCTGGCCTCTTTTAATCTACGAGGTACCAATGACAACGGTTGAGGTACTAGAGAAGACCATCAGCCAGTTCCTAAGGAGATGGCTGGGGCTCCCTCGGTCCTTAAGCAGCATTGCTCTTTATGCCCATTCCACCAAGCTGCAGCTCCCTCTCAGGGGACTGTCGGAGGAATTCAAGGTCACCCGCTCCAGAGAGGTAATGATGTACAGGGACTCCGCAGATGTCAAGGTAGCCTCGGCAGGAATCGTTGTTAAGACCGGGAGGAAATGGCAGGCACAAGAAGCCGTAAGCAGAGCAGAGGCGCGGCTGAGGCACAAAACCTTGTTGGGTACTGTGGCAAGGGGGAGGGCAGGCCTCGGCAGCTTTCCAAAGCCACGTTGGGACCGGGCCCGTGGCAAGGAGAAGCGCCAACTGGTCCAAGAGGAGATCCGTGCAGAGGTGGAGGAAGAACGTTGCTGCCGGATGGTCAGCATGTCCAAACAAGGGGCGTGGACAAGGTGGGAGCATGCAGAACCTCGAAAACTCACCTGGGCAGAGCTCTGGAGAGCTGAACCTCTGCGCACAAAATTCCTCATACAGTCTGTGTACGATGTCCTCCCATGCCCCGCCAACCTGCACATCTGGGGCCTAGCAGACACTCCGGAGTGCAAACTGTGCCAGAGGAGGGGCACCTTGGAGCACATCCTGAGCTGTTGCCCAAAGGCACTAGGGGAGGGGCGGTATCGCTGGCGCCACGACCAAGTTTTAAAAGCCCTGGCGGATTCTATCTGCGCAGCGATACAAAACAGCAAGTCCCAGGCCGCCCCGAAGCAGTCAATCACCTTCATCAGAGCAGGACAGAAGGCAAGCTGTCAGCCCAACTTCTCAGGAGGGCTCCTGGCCACCGCTCGTGACTGGCAGCTCCATGTTGACCTGGGAAGGCAACTCAAGTTCCCGGCCAATATCGCTACCACGTCACTCCGCCCAGACATGGTGTTAACATCGGAGTCAACCAAGCAAGTGGTGCTACTGGAGCTGACTGTCCCCTGGGAGGAGCGAATTGACGAAGCAAATGAGCGTAAGAGGGCCAAATACGCTGAGCTCACTGTAGAGTGTCGGAGTAACGGCTGGAGAGCCCGCTGTGAACCAGTCGAAATTGGGTGCAGGGGTTTTGCTGGTCACTCACTACAGCGTGTGTTCAGAATCCTTGGGATTAGAGGACTGCAGTCGAGAAAAGCCACCAAGAACATCCTAGAGGCCGCAGAAAAGGCCTCCCGGTGGCTGTGGATCCGTAGGGGGGATTCGTGGTGCGCTACTTGGACACAGGCCGGGGTCTGATCACCCCCGGCTGGGTCGCCCGGGCGAGGGTGTCTGATGATTAAAGACCCGAAACACCCTATGACCCCGGGTTTATCACTGATGACGTGTCCAAGCATCACCGTGAGGTGTATTCAAGTTTTATATATATACACCTATACATATATGGTACATATATACATACTTATACATATATACACCTATATATGCATATATATACCTATATTTATACATATGTACAAATGTACATACATACATACATATATGATACAGGTTGATTGGCCTCACTAAATTGACCCTAGTGTGTGAATGTGAATGTTTTCCGTAGAAAATGGATGGATGGATGTATAATATAAATATATATGTTGTATATATAAATATATATACTAGATATGTATTAATACATGGTATACATAGATTTGACAAATTACACACTAGTAGGATTATTAAACCATGTACTATTTTTTTAAATTGTTATTTACATATATCACTTTTGAATCAACAATAAAAAAAATCCATATGCATGCTAAAACAACCCCAAAAGGTGTAATCACAACACATACTGTATATGAAAATTAAAGTCAATTTCACATAAGAACAATTTCAAATAAATATTAAGTATATATTGACCGCCTCTCCAAAACCAGAATGTATGGTAAAGGAATATTAACACAAATAGAAACAAAACATAATTGTTTTAACAATTGAGTGGACTAGTAAATATTTTTACTTCTGCATATAAATGTATATATTCCATTGACAATATTTAACACAAAAATTCCATAATAAAAGGAATCGACATAAAAAAAAGGTATCAAAACAATGTCAAACTGCAGCAAATACTGAAAGATATAACATAAGTTTGTTCAAGTTTTTCTATTGCTTGTGTTATCAATGTTTCCCCATAGGAGTAAAGTGTATTTGCTAGGTGAAATATAAAACTACAACAATAATCCTCAAGATTGTCTCCATCCATCTTCTGTATTTAGTGCTTCTCTTCTGCCAAGTTGGCCTCAGGGGAGTTTATGCCCCTCTATCTGTCGACCCCTTAATCCTCTCTTTTCCTTTGCTGTACACGGCAGCTCCAGGTTGGACTGTTTTGCAGTTATTGCAAATTGTTGTGTGCTTCACTTTCCTACAAGTTGCCCTTTTAAACTTTTTCCCAACCTGTTTTCCTCAAATACAGCCCATGAATCAGACTTGGCCCGGAGGTCGGTTCAAAACTTGGGGACGACTAACCTCCTAAAAATACCCTAGAAGCACCAGAACACCTTTTTGCAGTGTATCCTAAAAAACATTGCAGAATACTCCCGTTATAAAGAGAGGCGATTAATTAATTACAGTTAAATTTAGCGTGTTATGGACTTGATCTACTAAAGGTTTGTTTTTATTAAAACACATGCCAACTTGATAGTGCACACGATTGCGTCTCTTAAAGGGTCTGTTTGCAACTCGCCTACAGTTACATTTTTCCAAGCAAAACATATAACAATAACACCATTGTGTTACAATTAGTGGTTTAACAGAAGAAATGTGTCTGTTTTTTACAATTACTAAATTTGTGTAGTAAAAAATGTTTACTGGTCCCCCCAAAAAAAAGATTGTTTTTTATTTCAATTTGCAATCATGTTGTTATAATGATAGAATATACCTTCGATGACAGCTAATGCCAACTATCCAAATCCCTATCATTAAAGGCCTACTGAAACCCACTACTACCGACCACGCAGTCTGATAGTTTATACATCAATGATGAAATCTTAACATTGAAACACATGCCAATACGGCCGGGTTAGCTTACTAAAGTGACATTTTAAATTTTGCGCGAAATATCCTGCTGAAAACGTCTCGGTATGATGACATCAGCGCGTGACGTCACGGATTGTGGATGACATTTTGAGACAGCATGGTGGCCAGCTATTAAGTCGTCTGTTTTCATCGCAGAATTCCACAGTATTCTGGACATCTGTGTTGGTGAATCTTTTGCAATTTGTTCAATGAACAATGGAGACAGCAAAGAAGAAAGCTGTGGGTGGGAAGCGGTGTATTGCGTGCGGCTGCAGCAACAACACAAACACAGCCGGTGTTTCATTGTTTACATTCCCGGAAGATGACAGTCAAGCTTTACCATTGGCCTGTGGAGAACTGGGACAACAGAGACTCTTACCAGGAGGACTTTGAGTTGGATACGCAGACGCGGTACCGTGAGTACGCATGCAGCTGCGGCTTCCAAACATTTGATCGCTTGCCCGTACGTGCGTGCCGCTATGTGCATGTCACGTACGTAACTTTGGGGACTTTGGGGAAATATATGTGCTGTATGAACTTTGGGGAGGTGAACGGTACTTTGGGCTGTGGGATTGAGTGGGTTGTGCAGGTGTTTGAGTTGTATTGGCGGGTTATATGGACGGGAGGGGGGAGGTGTTTGTTATGCGGTATTAATTTGTGGCGTGGTTGTGTTGTGGCTAATAGAGTATACAGTATATATGTCTTGTGTTTATTTACTGTTTTAGTCATTCCCAGCTGAATATCAGGTCCCACCCGCCTCTCACAGCATCTCCCCTATCTGAATCGCTCCCACTGCCCTCTAGTTCTTCACTCTCACTTTCCTCATCCACGAATCTTTCATCCTCGCTCAAATTAATGGGGAAATCGTCGCTTTCTCGGTCTGAATCGCTCTCGCTGCTGGTGGCCATGATTGTAAACAATGTGCAGATGTGAGGAGCTCCACAACCTGTGACGTCACGCTACTCGTCTGCTACTTCCGGTACAGGCAAGGCTTTTTTATCAGCGACCAAAAGTTGCGAACTTTATCGTCGATGTTCTCTACTAAATCCTTTCAGCAAAAATATGGCAACATCGTGAAATGATCAAGTATGACACATAGAATGGACCTGCTATTCCCGTTTAAATAAGAAAATCGCATTTCAGTAGGCCTTTAACTGACTACACTCAAAGCTAATATGCGTGCATGTGTAACAGTAGTTTGTGCATAGTGTACACCATTGCGTTCTAGAAGCCGTAAGGGATTGGAAAGTTAGCGCTTTCTAGACATCAATGCAATGTTGCAAATAGTCCCTTTAAATGAAGAAAATAGAGAGTGCAATCCATTTAGTGTGTCTGTTTGCAGAATATATGCTGATTATTAGAATGCCCACAATACTGGGAGGAGGAGATGCAAGTATAATCACTTAACTCTCACAATATAATTTATCAAGACTTCAACTGTTTTGCATTTATATTTAGCACATTTGAAATGTTCCTGCAAACTGGCACAGTTACGCACAAATGGCTGCAACAACAATGTAATGAGTTTAAATAAATATACCTCAAGTTGAGTGCTTTTCTCAACATTTTGTAGGATGAATTAATTACAAGGGATGTAACGGTATTGTAGATAACGCGTTGTTGCGGTTTCAAAATCTTCACAATCATGCCGTGACATGTGACAGTATCAAATGGAAAGTTAAAGTCTCGATCGTTCCAAGCCAAAACAGACTTGGTCAAGGCACACGGCGCCGAGGGGAAATATATTTGAAGCCAGTCAGGCTAAACATCAATTTGTGAGGTATTCACATTATTAAAAGTTAGATTGCGAGTTAACCTTTCTGAGCAGCTAAATTTTCCAAACTGATATAAAAAAATGTCCACTGCAGAGGACACTGCTTCTCAGAGGGTAAAAGTTGAAGGACACTAAAGTGAACATGGTTGTTTTACACTTGTTACTATATACGATGTTTACATTGTCCCTTTAAAGACATCAACTGTAAGTTGCCTTTTTAATATTTGCTTGGAACAGTGAATGTTCCTGCACTACTTTTTGTGCTTCAAAAATAATGTTTTTAGTAATACCGTATTTTCCGCACTATAAGGCGCACCGGATTATTAGCCGCACCTTCTATGAATTACATATTTCATAATTTTGTCCACCAATAAGCCGCCCCGGACTATAAGCCGCGCCTACGCTGCGCTAAAGTGAATGTCAAAAAAACGCTGCGCTAAAGTGAATGTCAAAAAAACAGTCAGATAGTTCAGTCAAACTTTAATAATATATTGAAAACCAGCGTTCTAACAACTCTGTCCCAAAATGTACGCAAATGTGCAATCACAAACATAGTAAAATTCAAAATGGTGTAGAGCAATAGTAACATAATGTTGCTCGAACGTTAATGTCACAACACACAAAATAAACATAGCGCTCACCTTCTGAAGTTATTCTTCATTCGTAAATCCTTCGAATTCTTCGTCTTCGGTGTCCGAATTGAAAAGTTGCGCAAGCGTGGTATCCAAAATGGCCGGTTCCGTCTCGTAGAAGTCATCGGGAGTCAGTGTCGCTGTTGTTCTGTGAATCCTGCCTTCCGGAAAGCTCGGACCACAGTTGTGACCGAAATATCTGCCCAGGCATTTACGATCCACTGGCAAATGTTGGCGTATGTCGTCCGAGGCTGTCTGCCCGTCTTAGTGAAGGTGTGTTCGCCTTCGGAGCTGTGTGAAAAAAGCCACCCGGCCTCTTCGCGTAAACTTCCCTTAACCACTCGCTCATCTTTTCTTCATCCATCCATCCCTTCGAGTTAGCTTTTATAATGACGCCGGCTGGAAAGGTCTCTTTTGGCAAGGTCTTCCTTTTGAATATCACCATGGGAGGAAGTTTCTGGCCATTAGCATGGCAAGCTAGAACCACAGTGAAGGACGACTTCTCATTCCCTGTGGTGCGAATATTCACCGTACGTGCTCCCGTTCCACAGTGCGGTTCAGTTGCTGTGAAATACGGTAGTAATCCGTGTGCGGATGGAGAGATTGCGTCTTTTTATGAACCGGATCGCTTAGTAGGAGCCATTTTGTGGTCTTTACAGATGTAAACAGGAAATGAAACGTACGGTGATATCCGCGCGTTTTTTCTTCTTCTTCCGGGGGCGGGTAGAAGAAGAAGCGCTTCCTGTTCTATGGGGGCGGGTGCTTTCCTTGGCGGTTGCTTGCGTAGAAGAAGAAGCGCTTCCTGTTCTACCGGGAAAAAAGATGGCGGCTGTTTACCGAAGTTGCGAGATCGAAACTTTATGAAAATTAATCGTAATAAAGCGCACCGGGTTATAAGGCGCACTGTCAGCTTTTGAGAAAAATTGCGGTTTTTAGGTGCGCCTTATAGTGCGGAAAATACGGTAGATCTTTTCTGAACATTTGAGGATGATGTTTGCGTTCAATTACAGCAGTCCTTCTCAAATAGTGGGGCGGGTGCGATGCAAAGGATGTGTGACCTCAGGTAACATGCTTATTTTGCCCTACCAGAATATGATGAAGCGTATGTTATTCTTCCCTGTAACCCCGGTGGGAGGCGAGTATTGTTTTCCTTTGTTAATAAGCTTACAGAGGTATAGTTATAACAATTTTATAGACAATTTATACAATATTTAAATTCACGGTGAAGAGTGTGTGTGTGTGTGTGTGTGGGAGGGGTGGGTGGGGGGGGGCGCAAAATATTTTCTTCCTTGCAACAGAAAATATTTGAGAAGCGCTGAATTACAGTACGTGTGTTTATCCTTAACACTACTGCCACTTACTTTTTACACACTATGGCAATTAAATTTATGGGGTTTCTTTGGACATATACTGCAATAATATCATACCGTGGCCTTAAAACTGTGATACTATTGTACCGTGACATTTTGATATCGTTACATTCCCATTGATTACACATCATCATTTGTTAATCACTCTTTTTTTAATAGCTTGACAGCACTAAGACGATGGAAAAATGCTACCGTCCTAGGTGATATTTGCAGTAATTCCTCCAAAATAGCAACATGCTCATATCATTTACGGTACAATCGGGAAGTATTCACGCTTCACTTTTTGCACATTTTGTTACGTAACAGTCTTGTTCCGAAATGAAGTAAATCTATTTTTGTCCTCAAAATTCTACAGACAATACCCCATAATGAAAATGTGATTTATTTATTTTCAAATAATTTTGCTAATTTATAAAACATAAAAAATGACATTTGATTTGTATTGTAGGATTTATTTGTATTGTCTAATTCTGAAACGCAAATCCAAAAACAAAATTGGGGCCGTTTTTCGATTTTTTATTATATATGGCAGATTTTAAAACAAACAAAAAAAGGGTTGATTTTCATTCAAATATTGCCATAAAATTAGATTTTGTGCTGTTTTCCTTTTATGCATTTTTATTTTTCCAGATAAACACAAAAATGTAATATTCATTCATCCAAAATGCAAAAATGCGTGGTTATCTGTGTGATGACAAATTGAACTGGAAGCAGTATTTTAGCTTTTCCTTTGCATTTAGCATGTTTTTAGCAGAACGGTAACATCTTTATTCAGCAGGAGTCCTATCGTCGTTTTAAACAAGTCTCACTAAATAGTTGTCCAACTTTTGTTTCAGAAATGAAAATAGAAAAAGTGGCGCGAAATTTGTTTTTTGATTCGCAGTTGAGAATTGGAAATAGAATGAACGGAAGGTACACGGACCATTATACTTTATTTCTGTTAACTGTTTTGTCCAAAAAAAAAAATCAATAAACAAATGTTTAATAAAAAACTAAGTAAAAGAAAATCCCATTTAAACATTGTTGATGCACTTTTGGCAGCAATTACAGTCTCAAGTCTTTTTATAGGTCAGCACGGTGGGAGAAGGGTTAGTGCGTCTGCCTCACAATACGAAGGTCCTGAGTAGTCGTGAGTTCAATCCCGGCCTCGGGATCTTTCTGTGTGGAGTTTGCATGTCCCCCCCGTGACTGCGTGGGTTCCCTCCGGGTACTCCGGCTTCCTCCCACCTCCAAAGACATGCACCTAGGGATAGGTTGATTGGCAACACTAAATTGGCCCTAGTGCAGTGGTTCTCAAACTTTTTTTGTCATCCCCCACTTTGGACAAGGGGGAGTTTTCAAGCCCCACCTGCCCCCATCGCCCCAACAGAGCGCTATTGCCAAGCTTTAACATTTTCAAATTTATTGAACATCAAGTTGTATACATTCGAACTCAATAACATAAAATAACATTAAGTTCAATAATAAATAAAATAACTGTGCAGCTGTGGTATAACTTGCATCAAGTTCAATAATAAATCAAAAAAAGTGTTATAACTTGCATCACGCTCAATAATAAATCAAAAAAACTGTTATAACTTGCATCAAGTTCAATAATAAATCAAAAAAAGTGTTATAACTTGCATCAAGTTCAATAATAAAAAAAAAAAAAGTGTTATAACTTGCATCACGTTCAATAATAAATCAAAAAAAGTGTTATAACTTGCATCAAGTTCAATAATAAATCAAATAAGTGTTATAACTTGCATCAAGTTCAATAATAAATCAAAAAAAGTGTTATAACTTGCATCAAGTTCAATTATAAATCAAATAACTTGCATCAAGTTCAATAATAAATCAAAAAAAGTGTTATAACTTGCATCAAGTTCAATAATAAATAAAACAAAAGTGTTATAACTTGCATCAAGTTCAATAATAAATAAAAAAAAGTGTTATAACTTGCATCAAGTTCAATAATAAATAAAACAAAAGTGTTAACTTGCATTAAGTTCAATAATAAATAAAAAAAAGTGTTATAACTTGCATCAAGTTCAATAATAAATCAAAAAAAGTGTTATAACTTGCATCAAGTTCAATAATAAATCAAATAACTTGCATCAAGTTCAATAATAAATAAAATAAAAGTGCCACTTTGCAATCTTTGCAAAAAAAAAAAAGAGGAGTTATGCATTTGCAAGACAGGGCAAGTGACAGCACTTTCCCCCAGGAGAGCCACCTTGCTTCACTGTGAAACAGCACGGCTGTATGATCAGCTCCCATTTCCTCACACAGTGCAGAGAACAGTCGCACTTTCAGTGGTCGTGTTTTGATCAAATTTACCGCGCTCACATCTGTTAAAACCTCATTGAGTTCGGGGCTGAGCTGCCTTGACGCTAGTGCTTCCCGGTGAATGACACAGTGTGTGCCCGTCAGATTTTTGTTTCTCTGCAGGCGCTGGCTCTGGCTCGACGACTTTTGAGGTGCGAGTCACAAATGCATATATTTGTGTAATTGTGATCCACACATTAGCCTGCTACCCATCCGCGCAAAAGTTTGTTCCGCTTAGCCCCGCCCCCATTAGTTACTGTTGCTATGTCTGTCAAATTTTCGCTCGTACCGAGAAATATAAAGCCTACAGTAAAAATAAGTACCGGTAATTTCCATTTATTTATATAGCGGATTTCACAGACAGAATCACAAAGTGATTTACAGTGTGTATAGAAAATGAAAGCATAGTAAAAAAAATAATCTAAGAATATAATAATTAAAAAAAAATGTTTAAAGTGAAATTTCCTCCCGTTCCTCGCGCCCCACCTGTCATGTCTCTATTCCCCACCAGTGGGGCGCGCCCCACACTTTGAGAAACGCTGCCCTAGTGTGTGAATGTGAGTGTGAATGTTGTCTGTCTATCTGTGTTGGCCCTGTGATGAGGTGGCGACTTGTCCAGGGCGTACCCCGCCTACCGCCCGATTGTAGCTGAGATAGGCTCCAGCGCCCCCCGCGACCCCGAAGAGAATAAGCGGTAGAAAATGGATGGATGGATGGAAGTCTTTTTATATACGATGCCACAAGCTTGGTACTCCTACACTATCCACCCATCCAAATGATCAGAATCAGGTGTCCTAATCACTTGGCCTGGCCACATGGATGACAGAGTCTGGTGTGGATGAACTTGACTGGCCTGCACAGAATCCTGACCTGAACCCGATAGAACACCTTTGGGATCAATTAGAACGGAGACTGAGAGCCAGGCCTTCTCGACCAACATCAGTGTGTGACCTCACCAATGCGCTTTTGGAAGAATGGTCGAAAATTTCTATCAACACACTCCGCAACCTTGTGGACAGCCTTCCCAGAAGAGTTGAAGCTGTAATAGCTGCAAAAGGTGGCCCGACATCATATATAACCCTTTGGGTTAGGAATGGGATCGCACTTCAAGTTCATATGTGAGTCAAGGCAGGTGGCCAAATACTTTTGGCAATATTTTGGTAATTTCTCCCATTCCTCTTTGCAGCAACTCTCAAACTCCATCAGGTTGGATGGGAATCATTATTTTTTATCCCGGATGTCTCCGTCTGTAGAATTCTGAGGACAAAAATGAATCATATCCATTTTGGAATAAGGCTGTAACATAACAAAATGTGGAAAAAAGTGAAACACTGTGAATACTTTCCGGATGCACTGTCGGCGATCTCTTGCCTCGTATCTTTGCAGCAGGTCCTTAAACACAGCAGAACGCTCATGTCATTTAGAGGATAGTTAAAAAGTCGTGAAATAGACTGTACTGTGGTAAAAGGGTTGAGACTGACAGTGAGTATTCTTCTTATTCAATGCCTCCAACGATGGTCTACACTTCCAGATCAGTGGTCCGTATATGTTTTATGTGGAGCCGGCTGACCTTTCCGGGATACAATTCTTCTGCAGAGGAGACACGCGGCTTGACCATCATGGCTCAATGATGCCAGAGGTTAACACATACATGTAGATATGCTTCTGCACACACTAAGAAAGTGAAGAAACAAACGGACCGCACTGTCAGACATGATAGTGTGCGCATCTGGGGAAAGGCTGCATAGACGATAATTTAGATAATACATTGGCTCTCTTGCAGGGGGAAAAAGGGAAGAAACCCACTGAAATGGGCAATTTAATATCCCGCTCTATAACTCTGAACAGCAGTTTGCCTTATCTGCCTGGTCATGCAGGTAGCTGTGTTAGTGTGTGGACCGCATGTGTTCCCAGGGTGGTCGGTGATAAGGAAGAGAAGCTATAAAGTACGGAAACGTGACAGCGATACTAAAAGCGACGAGGCCGGTCCACTCGGCAAGACAAGGCGCCAGAAAAGATGAGAAATGCGTTTCATTTCTCTCAAACTGAAAGAGATAAAAACGAGTCCAGGGGGCTTACTTGTCAAAGGATATGCAAATATATTAACAAAAGGAAACACTTAAATATATTTTAATATCCCTGCCTTCACTGGTGGCTTGTATGACTTCATTTATTATTGGCTTGATTAATGGGAATACATTATAATATGTTATCTTTTTGCCATACTTCGTACACTCGTCCAAAATCTCTGATGTTGGCTATCGAGAACATTCAAACCCTTTATTTGTTTACTGAAAAATATTGAAATTCAATGATTTGATGCATTTGCAAACGGCTAAGATTATTTACAAAGCAAACCATAACCTGCGGCTACCCAACACTGGACAAAAAATATTCTCAACAAGAGGAGAAATATAACCTCAGAGGAAAATCTAATTTCATTTCTATGCACGTTCCACACTTCAGCATATAAATGTGCGGAATTAAATTATGGAATGGATTAAGCAAAGAAATCAAACAAAGTACTAATATGACCCAGTTTTACTGTTCAAGCTACAAGTGTTTACAAAGTACAAAGAAGAATTCTGAACAACATCTTGAATCCTAGTAAACAAAATATAATCTTATTCATCTCAGAATGTGAAATACAACTTATTTAACTATTAATATAGGAGAACTTTATTTATCTATGTATTTAATAATTATTTACTTACTCCTGTGTTTATTTATCTATTTACTTATTTATTTGTTCACTGTTGTGTTACAGATTGAAAACAATCATATGTGTTAGAAATTGCTATGAAACAAAAAGGGGTAGGAAGCTTGCTTCCTCCTAGTTCTTTTCGGTCATGCTGTAATGAGAAATGGGGTGTCAATTTTTTTTTTTTTTAGAATGAATCACAATTCTTATTTGTAACGATTCTTAATCAGTTAAAACAAATCAAACATTATTTAAAAAAAATATCGATCTATGTTTGTTTTTTTAATCTGTTCTGTCAGTTTTAGTCAAATAATACTTTTGATGGAGATGCCCATATCTGCTGTAAAGATTAACTTTAGAAAAGAGAAGTGTGGGATACTTATCTTGTTGACTTATTTGTATTTGACTTTATAAAATGTTTAGGTAGAAACAAAACCAGTTTCCTTTTAAATAGCATAGAATGTTATCCATCCGTCCATCTTCTTCTGTTTATCCAAAGTCGGGTCGCGGGGGCAGCAGCCTCAGCAGAGAGGCCCGGACTCCCCTCTCCCGAGCTACTTCGTCTATCTCTTCCCGGGGGATCCCTAGGTATTGCAAGGCGAGCTGGGAGACATGGTCTCTCCACCGTGTCCTAGGTCTTCCCCGTGGTCTCCTACCGGTCGGACGCTCCCAAAACACCTTCCGAGGGAGGCGTTCGATAGGCATTATGACTAGATGCCCGAACCACCTTATATGGCTCCTCTCGATGTGGCTCCTCTGAATGACAGAGCTTCTCACCCTATCTCTAAGGGAGAGCCCTGCCTCCCGACGGAGGAAACTCATTTTGGCCGCTTGTACCCGTGATCTTGTCCTTTCGGTCATAACCCAAAGCTCATGACCATAGGTAAGGATGGGGACGTAGATCGACCGGTAAATTGAGAGGTTTGTCTTTCGGCTTAGCTCCTTTTTCACCACGACGGACCGATACAGGGTCTGCAACACTGCAGATGCTGCACCGATCTGCCTGTCGATCTCAAGATTCACTCTTACCTCACTTGTGAACAAGACCCCAAGGTACTTGAACTCCTCCACTTGGGGCAGGATCTCCTCCCCAACCCGGAGATGGAACTCCTCCCTTTTCCGGGTGAGAACCATGGACTCAAACTTGGAAGTGCTGATTTTCATCCCAGTCAATTCACACTCTGCTGCGAACCGATCAAGTGAAAGCTGAAGATCCTGGCCAGAATCCTGCAATCCTGCAGCCACCAAACCGGATCCTCTCAACGCCCCGACTGTGTCTAAAAATTATGTCTATAAAAGTAACAAACAGAATCGATGACAAAGGGCAGCCCTGGCGGAGTCCAACCCTCACTAGAAATGGGTCCAACTTACTGCCGGCAATACAGACCAAGCTCTGACACTGATCATACAGGGATCGGACTACCCCAATCAAGTGGTACGATACCCCATACACTCTGAGCACTCTCCACAGGACTTACTGAGGGCCACGGTCGAATGCCTTCTCCAAGTCTACAAAACACATGTAGACTGGTTGGTCAAACTCGCATGCACCCTCAAGGATCCTGTCAAGAGTATAGAGTTGGTCCACAGTTCCACGACCAAGATAAAAACCACACTTCTCCTTCTAAATCCGAAGTTCAACTATCCAAAGTAGCCTCCTCTCCAGTACACCTGAATAGACTTTATTGGGAAGGCTGAGGAGTGTGATCCCACAATAATTGGAACACACCCTACGGTTCCCTTTTTTAAATAGAGTAAGCACCACCCCAGTCTGCCAATCCAGAGGCGCCGCCTCCGATGTCCACGCAATGCTGCAGAGTCTTGTCAACCATGACAGCCCCACAGCATCCAGAGCCTTAAGGAACTCCGGGCGGATCTCATCCACCCCCGGGGCCCTGCACCGAGGAGCTTCTTAACTACCTTGGCAACCTCAGCCCCAGAAATAGGGGAGCCCACGGCGGAGTCCCCAGGCACTGCTTCCTCATTGGAAGACTTGTAGGTGGAATTGAGGAGGTCTTCGAAGTATTCTTTCCACCGATCCACAACATCCCCAGTCGATGTCAGCAGCACACCGTCCCCATGAGACACGGTGTTGACAGTGCACTGCTTCCCCCTTCTGTGGCGGCAAATGGTGGTCCAGAATCGCTTCAAAGCCGTCCGGAAGTCGATTGGCTTCTCCGAAATCCTCCCATGTCTGAGTTGGCTCTGAGGCTCTGAGCCTCGGGGCAACAAGTATTGCCATAACCGCCCAACGCCAGAGTGGATTTTTTGTATTCATAGAAGTCTTTCAGCTGCTGTTTGTCTTGTCCCTCACCTAATACTTGTTTGTAATGGGAGACCCTACCAGGGGCATAGAGGCCCCGGACAACATAGCTCCTAGGATCACTGGGACAAGCAAACTCGTCTACCACGGTAAAGTAGCAGCTCAAGGAGGAGAGAAATATATCATAGTTGTTAATTTATTTTATGGATGGATGCAGTTAATCATAGAACTGGCACCCAATGTTATTAAAAAGTATTGATTTTTAATCGAGAACCTTTTTAAATCGAGAGTTGATTCTGAATCGAATCGTTGCCCCCAAGAATTGAATTAAACTGTGTGGTTCTCAAAGATTCACAGCCCTAATCACCATATATATGCCATTTTAAAAGAGTAAACGTGAAGGCAAGCTAAAGAGGAAAAATGTGACCACAACCATAGAGCTGGAAATGTAACTCATTTTGACATAGGAAACTGAACACATCTCAGAAGAAAATAGGATATCCTTTTCAAAATGTGATTTATGACCTCCACCCATCAATGATTTATGACCCTTCTCGTGAAAATGTCCATTACAGACCGTACTGGCCCTGCCCTAAAAGCAGAACACGAGGCCCCCATTTTGCGTGACAAAACGCATGTAAAATGTCTATTAATGATGTACAGGTGGAATGAAATGTGGCCGCAAACGTATTTTGAGGTGCTTTCCACTCCGTCACTGATCAGAATATTATAGCAGACTTCTCAACATTCTCTTGGCACAGTACAATAGTGCTTGTCAAAGCAAAAGGTATGGGGTTCAAATCCCGGTCAAAGTTGATATGGCAAGGTATATGCATTTATGTTTTTACTAATAATGTTTAAAAATAGTTTGCACACAAAAAGTATTACATTATTGAACAATTCATTTTCCATCAACTATTTTTAGTAGTAAACATGCATTAAATAAATTCAAGTTTGATTTTAAATATATATGTATGTATAAAATTGTGAACAAAAAATGGCGGGCCTCCAAATAAAATTGTCATTAGGGCCCCTATTTAACCTGAAATGTCCCTGACTAGGCAGCACGGTGGAAGAGGGGTTAGTGCGTCTGCCTCACAATACGAAGGTCCTGAGTAGTCGTGAGTTCAATCCCGGCCTCGGGATCTTTCTGTGTGGAGTTTGCATGTTCTCCCCGTGACTGCGTGGGTTCCCTCCGGGTACTCCGGCTTCCTCCCACCTCCAAAGACATGCACCTGGGGATAGGTTGATTGGCAACACTAAAATTGGCCCTAGTGTGTGAATGTGAGTGTGAATGTTGTCTGTCTATCTGTGTTGGCCCTGTGATGAGGTGGCGACTTGTCCAGGGTGTACCCCGCCTTCTGCCCGATTGTAGCTGAGATAGGCTCCAGCGCCCCCCGCGACCCCGAAGGGTATAAGCGGTAGAAAATGGATGGATGGATGGATGGATGTCCCTGACTACAGAGGACAAGTAGGCAGGATTTTTCACCTTTGGTCGAAAGTCCCGCCCACTTGTCCTCTGTAGTGAACATTTTGACGTTTCACAAGCGAGGTCATGAATTTATAACAGATGGTCATGAATCAAATTTTGGCAAGAAGGATATTCTATTTTCATTTCCTCAACTCTGTCCTGGCTGCTCAGTACCATACCCAGCAGACACAAGACATTAAAACAACGTTGGGAACTTGTTGAATTAGGTCCTGACATTGAGCAACTCAAACATAACGTTGAAACAACATGCTTTTTGATGACGTTTAATCAATGTTGGGTTCAGACGTTGATTTGACCATTGGAATTTGGTCATTTCCCCAAACAATATTCTACAACGCAAATACAACGTTGGAACAACATGCTTTTTGACAACGTTTATTTTATGTCCGGTTGTGAAGTGTGAAGTGAAGTGAATTATATTTATATAGCGCTTTTCTCTAGTGACTCAAAGCGCTTTACATTGTGAAACCCAATATTTAAGTTACATTTTCAAACCAGTGTGGGTGGCACTGGGAGCAGGTGGGTAAAGTGTCTTGCCCAAGGACACAACGGCAGGGACTAGGTTGGCTGAAGCGGGGATCGAACCTGGAACCCTCATGTTGCTGGCACGGCCACTCTACCAACCGAGCAATACCGGTTGTGACGTTGATTTGACCATTGGAATTTGGTCATTTCCCAACCAATAACATGGATCCAACGTTGGACATCAACGTTGTCTCAATTTACAAATACAACTATTTTGCAACTTCTTTCAAAGTCTGTTTTTTAAGGACAAGCATGTATAATCAACGTTGTAGCAATGCCGTGTGCCTGCTGGGATAAATGCCAACAATAATGAAACAACATACTCTGGAAGATGTAACGTTCTTATGCTAAGTGACTCGCTCTCCACATGTTTTCAAAGCTAATGTGTGTTATTGTATTCACAGACAGTATATATTTTTACTAATAACAGTAGTTAACTAATTTTTACACTTCCGAGATCATTTTGAAAAAGTCAAAGACCTCTCTCTCCATCTTTCGAAATTGTGTCGCTGTCCGAGCGGCTATAGTACAGTATGGATAAGCCAAAATAAAAGTAAGACTGATACTGGCTGCTCAGTACACTTAAGTTAAGGCAACATGATTTTAATTTTTTTTAAGTATAATTGATTTTTCTTTACCACACTTTTGTCATACTTTAAAATGCCTAAAATGTTTAAGTAATAACCATCCCGCCCCAACTTCGCTATTTGTCATCCTTAAGTACAGTTTTATAGTTGTTATTATAAGTATTCAGTATATGATATAACAATAACAACATAACAGTATAGATAATTTTAAAACAGCTGCAAAAACACCACCAAAGTGTAAAAAATTAGGTTGAAAAAAGGTCAAATTAAGTTTGATTGACTCACCATGATTATGTAAAGAACAGTGATTAACTTATCAACACTTTAATGATAAAAGTGGGTTTAATGGTGTCTTTCATGCAGTAATACGCACACCCAACTTTCTGTCAAGTACACGTTTTGTTGTTTTTACATTTACCTATTAACAGTTGTTAATTTCTCTGTATGATAATGGCTTGGATTTATATAGCGCATTTCTAGACACTCAAAGCGCTTTACAGTGAGAACTGAGAACCACATTCACACATTATGGTGGTAAGTTACATTTGAGGCCACAGCTGCCCTGCATGTCTGCTCCTATGGTCTCTCCGATCACCACCAAACACTCATACACCAGTGTGTGCGGCATTGGGTAGTAAGGTGGGTAAAGTGTCTTGCTCAAGACACCTAGAAGCTGGATTCGTACCAGGCACCCTCAAGTTTCTGGATGGCCGCTCTACCATGAGAGACTGCACCACCCACCAGCAACAGTACTAACACAACATGTTGTATTGTTTTACGATCAATAACGCTTCTTTGTATACTTTTATAGCAAGAGTAAATATCTCATTGCTTTCACAGTTGCGTTTAAGTGTGGATGTTGTTGGCCGTGACCCCAAAAGGCAGAGATGGCAGGCGAAGTGCAGGTAAAAATGGGGGATGGCGTGGCGCGTTTGGGAGAGTGGCCGTGCCAGCAACCTGAGGGTTCCTGGTTCGATCCCCACCGTCTACCAACCTCGTCACGTCCGTTGTGTCCTTGAGCAAGACACTTCACCCTTGCTCCTGATGGGTCATGGTTAGTGCCTTGCATGGCAGCTCCCGCCATCAGTGTGTGAATGTGTGGGGGAATGGGTGAATGTGGAAATAGTGTCAAAGCGCTTTGAGTACCTTATAGGTAGAAAAGCGCTATACAAGTACAACCCATAACCCAAAAAAATGTATTTGACAAAACAAAAAATAGTGCAGCAGGGACGTGCACAGGAAGCTATTGGGAAAGCTATTCAGCATGGAAGTACAAAGCAGAAAGTAACATGATCCAGTCCAGAGGAAATAGAGTGTTCGCGAGGAAATAAAATACAAGAAACTGACAACTTATATGAGGTCATAACAATCGCGATACTGGTTAACTTATTTTTACATGTTTATAATTATTTTTACACTTTTTAAAAAATAGATCACTCCTTGGAAGTAATTACCTGTACTGTATTTTCAATGGGAAAAAATATGTCTAACAGGGCAGAAAAAGGTCTAAAATAGATTAAATGATGTATGCAGTATGTTCCTAGCATGCGGAAGAACAGAATGAAGCAGCGTGCAGGCAAGAGAATTTTTAAGGTCCAAATGTACACAATCCACAATAGAGTGCAGCAGGGAAGTGCGAGTACATGCACAAGCAAAATAACAGAAAACAGTAGACGTTAAGCAGAATGTAAAGCTTGAAGCAAACCCTCGACCGGCAACGAGGCGAGCCTAAATAGGGGCATGATTACGATTGAGCACAGGTGCGGGTCCTAATAAACAAACAAAGGCTGTATTGTTCAATCAGCGCCCCTAGCAACCAAAGGTTTATTTCGGCCGAAACCGAATTAAACCTTAAACACAGAAAAACCACACACTATATAAGGCTTGAAAGTTTGCATGTTACGTAAGCTTCTCTTTGTTGGCCTGTGAGAAATGTGTTTAACTATGATTTTGTGAACTAGTGTGACGCCTCCCTCAGGCTCTGCCTCAGAGGGTACATGTCAAATCTAGCTTCATAGACCATTTTTGGGGAAACTAACTCAATAGAGCTGATTCAAAAAAATACAAACACACATTAGGTCAGACCTTCAGTTTGCGACTAAGCACAGATCCTTTATTAAACATCTCCAAAATAGCTTACTATTCTGAAAAAATCTCCAGATAGTGATCACTGCTTTAAATTGAAAGTGTACAAAGTCTTTTTTTTGGTAACACTTTAGTATGGGGAACATATTCACCATTAATTAGTTGCTTATTAAAGTAACAAAGACTTAATTTAGAGTTATTTGGACACTATGGGAACATATAAGGGTTTGGGTTAGAGTTACTAATAAGCAATAATTCTGAGATTATTGAGGTAAGACTCTTACTTAATGGCTTATTGGTTGTATAATAAGGCAATGCAGAATAAGGCATTAATAAGTACTTAATAATGACTAATTAAGAGCCAATATGTTACTAATTTGCATGACAATAAGCAACTAATTAATGGTGAATACATGTTCCCCATACTAAAGTGCTACCTTTTTTTTTTTTTTTTACTAGGCCAGCACCTGAAGTGTATTAAATAAATAAAGTATATTCAAGGTAAGCCAGTAGGTGACACTGTTCTCTATAAAGATCTTTAACTTTCCTGTGTGACTTTCTCCTCTAAAATATTCCAAGCAGAAGGGACAGTGATGGGCAGTACCTCATAATTTTTTATTTTTTTCCCCCCAAGACACTAATTGTCTCGTAACATGATTGAGGTCTGATTAGAGAATTCAACTTCCAGACAAGGCCATTGAGATGACACCAAAATACCACCACTTGTGTGTGTGTGTGTGTGTGTGTGTGTGTGTTACCTCGATTTAATTTGGTCCTGATTTACTCAGGTGGTGCACTGTGTTGCCATGTTATTTGGACTCATGCATCAAGGGTAATTAGAGTTGCACGCCACTGCTATCTGCGGGGTAGGCGGACATGGTGATGACTTTGAAAAGCCCTTTAGCAAGTAGACCAACCCCCCTACGCCAGTGTTTTTCAACCACTAGTGTGCCGTGAGATACAGTCTGGTGTGCCGTGGGAGATTATCTAATTTCACCTAATTGGGTTACAAATATTTTTTGCAAACCAGTGATTATGATCCGCAAATAATGTGCCATCTAGAGCTCGGCAGAGTAACGGTGTAATACTCTTCCATATCAGTAGGTGGCAGCAGGTAGCTAATTGCTTCGTAGATGTCGGGAACATGGTTTGTCGTGATCACAATATGCAGACGACAGCGGAAGGCAGCGTGCAGGTAAAAAGGTATCTATCACTTAAACCAAAAATAAACAAAAAGTGAGTGCCGCTGAGAAAAGGCATTGAAGTTTAGGGATGGCTATGCAAAATTAAACTAAAACTGAACTTGCTGCAAAGTAAACAAAACAGAATACTGGACGACAGCAAAGACTTACAGCACGTGGAGCAGACGACGTCCACAAAGTACATCCGTACATGACATCCATCCATCTTCTTACGCTTATGAGATGTCGGGTTGCGAGGGCAGCAGCCTAAGCAGGGAAGCAGTCTAAGCAGGGAAGCCCAGACTTCCCTCTCCTCAGCTACTTCGTCCAGCCCCTCCCGGGGGATCCCGAGGCGTTCCCAGGCCAGCCGGGAGAGATAGTCTTCCCAACATGTCCTGGGTCTTTCTCGTGACCTCCTACCGGTCGGACGTGCCCGAAATACCTCCCTTGGGAGGCATTCGGGTGGCATCCTGACCAGATGCCCGAACCACCTCATCTGGCTCCCCTCGATGTGGAGGGGAGCCAGCGGCTTTACTTTGAGCTCCTCCCGGATGACGGAGCTTCTCACCCTATCTCTAAGGTAGAGCCCCGCCACCCGGTGGAGGAAACTCATTTCGGCCACTTTTACCCGTGATCTTGTCCTTTCGGTCATAACCCAAAGCTCATGACCATAAGTGAGGATGGGAACGTAGATCGACTGGTAAATTGAGAGCTTTGCCTTCCGGCTCAGGCTCAGCTCCTTCTTCACCACAACGGATCGATACAGCGTCCGCATTACTGAAGACGCCGCATTATCCGCCTGTCGATCTCACGATCCAGTCTTCCCTCACTCGTGAACAAGACTCCTAGGTACTTGAACTCCTCCACTTAGGGCAAGATCTCCTCCCCAACCCGGAGATGGCACTCCACCCTTTTCCGGGCGAGAACCATGGACTCGGACTTGGAGGTGATGATTCCCATCCCAGTCGCTTCACAATCGGCTGCGAACCGATCCAGTGAGAGCTGAAGATCTTAGCCAGATGAAGCCATCAGGACCACATCATCTGCAAAAAGAAGATACCTAGTCCTGTAGCCACCAAACCAGATAGCCTCAACGCCCTGACTGCGCCTAGAAATTCTGTCCATAAAAGTAATGAACAGAATCGGTGACAAAAGACAGCCTTGACGGAGTCCAACCCTCACTGGAAACGGGTCCGACTTACTGCCGGCAACACGTACCAAGCTCTGACTTTGATCATACAGGGAGTGGACCGCCACAATCAGACAGTCGGATACCCCATACTCTCTGAGCACTCCCCACAGGACTTCTCGGGGTACACGGTCGAATGCCTTCTCCAAATCCACAAAGCACATGTAGCTTTGTGGATTTGGAGAAGGCATTCGACCGTACATGACATGACAATCAACAATGTCCCCACAAAGAAAGATAACGTCCACACAACTTAAATAGTTTTGATTGCCAAAACAAAGCAAGTGCGGGGAATAGCCTTCAAGGAAGACATGAAACTGCTCCAGGAAAATACCAACAAAACAGGAAAAGAAACCAAAATAGGAGTGCAAGACAAGAACTAAAACACGACACACAGAAAAAAACGTCAAAATAAGTCACAGTGTGATGTGACAGGTCGTGACAGTACACCTACTTTGAGACAAGAGTCAAAGTGAAGCATGGTTGGTTATGGTTTGAATTCACATCCACACTTTGCGAAAACAACTTTTTATTGTCAATATCAGCTGCTGCGTTTCATTTTTCCATGATTTCTGCTGGTTGTGTGCCTCAGGATTATTTCCAATGAAGAAAATGTGCCTTGGAACCCCAAAAGGTTGAAAAACACTGCCCTATGCAGCTGCTTGAGCCATCAGGTGTGTAGAACGCATTCACTGGGGGCCACTTCCTTGATAGTGTTTATGTATACCTGCAATGCCAGCCACTGCCAATAGGAGGCGCCCTGTACATTCACCCGTGTCAGCAGAATAAGAAATATGTCTACTTCTGTCAGTCAATGGCCAATTGTGGATCTACTTTTCGTCATTACAGGTAAATGTTACAAATACAACCGTATTTATTTCGAATGGTACTGAAACTAGTCAAATAACACGTTAAGGAGCGTTGAATGGTGCATTTTGTCCACTTATTGGTGACAAACATGGCGGATGCTATAGTTAGCTTGTTAGCTAAGTGTTTACATTCTCTAAGGCCATGTCCACACGAACACAGAGAGTTTCAAAAACACATATTTGGGGTTAAACGATCTCCTTTCTACACAAGTGCAACTTTTGGACACCTATGGTGGCAATTTCTGTAATTATTACTATTAGGGCTGGGCGATATATCGATATACTCGATATATTGCGGGTTTGTCTTTGTGCGATATATAAAATGACTATATCGTGATATTCGAGTTTACGTTCTCACACAGTTGCTTTTAGCTGCAGGCATTACACTACAGGCTCTTCTCACTCTTTCTAGTCTCTCCTTCTCACAGATACTTAAACAAGCGCGCCTTCTTACATACGTCACATACGTATACGCCCTCGCTGAGCAGAGGTAGCAGCATGGCTAAAGTTAGCTGTGGTGCGAGTGGTAATAGAAAGAAGATGCGGATCTGGTAACAAATGAAGGAAGAATTAATTCCCAAGAAAAACAGCACAGGGTCCATCGTCTGGCGGTGGTTTGACTTCAAGTGGGAATATGTCGAACAGACAACCGTAATTGTCAAGTGTGGTGCGAAAGCGTTGCTACAAAAAGTAGCATTACTGCTAATATGTAGCATCATTTGAAAAGTCACCCGCTCGAGAATGAAGAATGCTTACTCCGCACGTCAACATCTTCGTTCGGTGCCACACCAACAAAATGCAGAGGCAACTATTTCCACAACAACACCGTATGAAAAAAATAGTCCACAACATAAGGAGATAACGTCCGCCGGAACCTACCACATAGCGAAGGATGTACACAATTTGATTTCCTATTATGCAGCTATTTTTTTTTTGACAGTTATTGAAATATCTTGTGTGACATCATGCACAAAAGTGCACTTTATTTGTTTTTAACTATTGTAGTGGCGTTCTGTACAAAAAGTGCACTTTAATTTAGTGTTGTTTTGATATGTCATCTTGAGGACATCATGCACAAAAGTGCACTAATAGCTTGTTTTAAAATGTCTCTGACAATCTTGTACTTTCTGTTTTGAAATGACATGAATGTTTGTGCCACTGTTTAATAACTGTTTAATAAATACAGTGTTGGTCATTTGACTGCATGAAAGTTTAAAATGAGCATATATTTATGCAGTATGAACAAGAATGTTTTAATGTAGACACATAGAATCATCATACTGCTGTGATTATATGCATCAAATGTTCATTCTGTCAGGCTTGCTCCTGACAGTTTGGTTGTGTTTTAGTTTTTCCTCTGTGTGTGTAGTATTTCCTGTTTGTCTCCCTGAGTGGTGTGTCCCCTCAGCTGTGGCTGATTGGCACCTGGTCACACCTGGTGTCAATCAGCCAGCTGCTATTTAAACCTGCCTTTCCCTCCAGTCAGTGCTGGATTATTGTCATTGTCGATGTCACTACTACCTGTCATAATACTTGTCGTTGTAGCTCTGTCTACTTTTGTTCACTCTGCTCTTGTCATAGTTCCTTCGTGTCACAGTAAGTGTTTTTGTTTCTTGTCGACAGTTAGCCTTTGTGCTATTTTAGTTCATAGCCAAGTTTGTTCTCTGCCTTGTGCGCGCCTTTTGTTTGTACCCTTTTTTTTTTTTTTTGCCATAGTGTTTAATTAAATCATGTTTTCTCGCTCAATGCCTGCCGTCATCTCTGCATCTTGGGGTTCGTCACCAACATACTCTGACACATTCAAGGCTAACATACATCGTGTATCGCGATATGGCGTAAAAATATTGAGATATTAAAAAAAGGTCATATCGCCCAGCCCTAATTACTATTATTAGTTATAAATAATTAAACTAGTACATTCACTTGACAATGAGTTCTGAGTGTGTGCTTGTACTGCCTTCTACTGTAGTGTCTATTTTTTAGGTATAAAATCAATAGTTTTTGTTTAAATCCTGTGCTTTTTGAGATTAAGGTTACAATGGACACTTAAAATTCTTAAAATCACAAGTTATTGAAAAAATCAGCCTAAAAACATCACAACTTTTTTGCAATTTTTTGAAAAAGTTTCCACAATCACAAAAATAGACAGTAAAACCCCGGATGGACGGCTTATTGCTCACTTTTTGTCTCCTACAGCATCCATAAAAATTACATACACATGTGCCATGGCCAATTATGCAACTAGATGTTAACATGTCTTTCTGTCACGCCATTCTGTTAGCTAGAGTACAACCGTGGACACTGAATGGTGAAGGTTTAACAACATAGGATAAGGCACAAAACTCTAGAAGTGTTCTTTTAGAAAGATACAAAAACATTTAAATGCACCGATGGTTCCACTAATGGATCTCTGCAAGCATACTATCCATCAGGATTGATTTAGAATACGTGAACCTCAGATGAACCACTTTGTTGTGACTAACAAGAAACGCTTGATGGTTTTTTTTAGGCATTTAAAGACCAATTGACAACAAAAATGTAGACATTGTCAGAGAAACTACTTAATAGCACTATAAAAAGTTTATCTGGCAGAAGATAAGTGTGGAGAAAACATCTGACAGCCCAAAAGCAGTGTTTCCCTAACTGTGGTTCTGGACCTCAAATAGGTTAAGGGTAGAGATGTCCGATTATATAATAATTAATAAATAATAATGCGTTAAAATGTAATATCGGAAATTATCGGTATCGATTTTTTTTATTATCGGTATCCTTTTTTTAAAATTGTATTTAATTTTTTTTATTTTTTATTAAATCAACATAAAAAACATAAGATACACTTACAATTAGTGCACCAACCCAAAAAACCTTCCTCCCCCATTTACACTCATTCACACTCATTCACACAAACGGGCTGTTTCTTTCTGTTATTAATATTCTGGTTCCTACATTATATATCAATATATACTGTATCAACACAGTCTGCAAGGGATACAGTCCGTAAGCACACATGATTGTGCGTGCTGCTGGTCCACTAATAGTACCGTATTTTCCGCACTATAAGGCGCACCTAAAAACCACAATTTTTCTCAAAAGCTGACAGTGCGCCTAATAACCCGGTGCGCTTTATTACGATTCATTTTCATAAAGTTTCGGTCTCGCAACTTCGGTAAACAGCCGCCATCTTTTTTCCCGGTAGAACAGGAAGCGCTTCTTCTTCTACGCAAGCAACCGCCAAGGAAAGCACCCGCCCCCATAGAACAGGAAGCGCTTCACCCGCCCCCATAGAAAAGGAAGCGCTTCACCCGCCCCCGGAAGAAGAAGAAAAAACGCGCGGATATCACCGTACGTTTCATTTCCTGTTTACATCTGTAAAGACCACAAAATGGCTCCTAATAAGCGATCCGGTTCATAAAAAGACGCAATCTCTCCATCCGCACACGGATTACTACCGTATTTCACAGCAACTGATATTCCTGTGAACCGCACTGTGGAACGGGAGCACGTACGGTGAATATTCGCACCACAGGGAATGAAGTCATCCTTCACTGTGGTTCTAGCTTGCCATGCTAACTTCCACTCATGGTGATATTCAAAAGGAAGACCTTGCCAAAAGAGACCTTTCCAGCCGGCGTCATCATAAAAGCTAACTCGAAGGGATAGATGGATGAAGAAAAGATGAGCGAGTGGTTAAGGGAAGTTTACGCGAAGAGGCCGGGTGGCTTTTTTCACACAGCTCCGAAGGCGAACACACCTTCACTAAGACGGGCAGACAGCCTCGGACGACATACGCCAACATTTGCCAGTGGATCGTAAATGCTTGGGCAGATATTTCGGTCACAACTGTGGTCCGAGCTTTCCGGAAGGCAGGATTCACAGAACAACAGCGACACTGACTCCCGATGACTTCTACGAGACGGAACCGGCCATTTTGGATCCCGTATTCGCCCAACTTTTCAATTCGGACACCGAAGACGAAGAATTCGAAGGATTTACGAATGAAGAATAACTTCAGAAGGTGAGCGCTATGTTTATTTTGTGTGTTGTGACATTAACGTTAAAGCAACATTATGTTGCTATTGTTCTACACCATTTTGAATTTTACTATGTTTGTGATTGCACATTTGCGTACATTTTGGGACAGAGTTGTTAGAACGCTGGTTTTCAATATATTATTAAAGTTTGACTGAACTATCTGACTGTTTTTTTGACATTCACTTTAGCGCAGCGTTTTTTTGACATTCACTTTAGCGCAGCGTAGGCGCGGCTTTTAGTCCGGGGCGGCTTATTGGTGGACAAAATTATGAAATATGTAATTCATAGAAGGTGCGGCTAATAATCCGGTACGCCTTATAGTGCGGAAAATACGGTACTAACCTTTAACAATTAATTTTACTAATTTTCATTAATTACTAGTTTCTATATAACTGTTTTTATATTGTTTTACTTTCTTTTTTATTCAAGAAAATGTTTTTAATTTATTTATCTTATTATTATTTTTTTTTAAAGTACCTTATCTTCACCATATCTGGTTGTCTAAAGTAGTGTGTGTGTATGTGTTAATTCCATGACTGTATATATCGGTTGATATCGGTATCGGTTGATATCGGTATCGGTAATTAAAGAGTTGGACAATATCGGAATATTGGATATCGGCAAAAAGCCATTATCGGACATCCCTAGTTAAGGGTAATTTTTTATTGAGTCATCACACATTTCTTCAGCAATAGGGTCTTATGTTTCATTTCTTTATGTACAATATATCACCATACGTGATGTATTTTAGTCAATAAGTTCAGGGATGAACTATGGAGACATAAAACACGAAGTAAATAACCATGTACAGTAGGTACCACTGTAATGTTGCCCCATTCTTGTGAGATTCTTGCGTGTGACTGAGGCATTAAGGAGTAGGACGACCCAGGGCTAGCTGCAGTGTGTTCAAACAACCACCAGGTATCATCTCTTTCTCTTTCGGACTTTTTAGGTCTTATCAGGTCGGTAGTGCATTCTTTACTCACGCTTAAAGTGAAAATTGAGGCAAAATTAAACTGGTAACATCTGTATAATTTCTTCAAAATACACTCAAAACAACATTTGACACAATCCGCAAGGCAAAAAAAAATGTCAATGTGCTCCAATACATTTATTTTTGGTTACACAATGCAAACCAAATGGTGGAAAATGTGATTCAAGACACCTCCAAACGCATTACAGTGGTACCTCAAATTTCGTACATCCCACTCTTTGCAGGATTAGTTTTCCGACGAAAATGTTTGCCACACTTTGCCCCAGTGTTTGAATACCGTTATCAGTTATCGTATGACCAAATGCTGCGTTTAGCTAGCTTGTATGTTTGCCCGTGTATCATGATGGTCACTTATTCATTTTATTTATCATTTGCATCTGGATGTAAAACTATTTATTCTCTACAAATGTGGTATGGATTGATATTTTTAGATGTCTGGAACAGATTGTCTGGGTTTGTGTTATTTTTTTCTGGGACAAATTGCTGTGGCCGGATGTTTTGGAACGGATTACAATTGAAAACCGAGGTACCACCATATGTACATGTCAGTTCTTACTAGTAATAGAATCAGAGATAGGTACTGAATTCACTACTTTTATAGGTTCAGTCGGTGCTACCATGTACCGATTAATGCGAAACGGATGGTGTTTGGATACATTTGTTGCCCGCCTGGTTGCAGACTCAGCACTGGCTCAAGCATTTGGCAGGCAAACAGGGGTACTCGAGGCCTCTGGGTAATTTTGCATTTTTTTCATGCAAACAAAGCAAGAATGCCTGATAGAAAGTGCCTAAAAGTTGAGCTCTGCTTTTCCCAAAATGTGCTAGCTCGATGCTAATTTTCATTATTATATTTATGCTAACAATCAGCATTAGTTATCCAAATTTGGCAATCAAAACTACTACTAAGATGCATGTTAGATTCAAACAGCTGGTGTGTAATAAGTATCATATTTACAGTATAAACACTTTGTAGGGCTCCACAAAATACACGACTGGCATATTCAGCTTAATGGGAAAAGACTACTTCCTGACTATGGCAACACACACAAGGACAAACTGAAATGAATGCATACTTGAAAATGAGACGCAGAAGTGTAAAATAACAAGATACATATAACTGGACAGCACAGTTATTATTATTAGTTCACTTTTAAATGTTACATAAAAAATAGACGTTACTATTAAACCAATTAACACAAGACACTCGCGTAAGTACCAAAAATTGGTACCGTTGAGTACTAGCATGGATTCCGAGCTACCGGAAATTGGTTCTGTATCGGTTCAAAGGAGATAGGTTCCCATCCTTAAATGGGATTGACAATGGAAAGATCGGCCCTTCATTATCTGTAACATCCTATGTGTTTCAACAAGTGTGTTTTACGTCGTCAAGCTGAAAGGAAATAAATACATGGCAGTAAAAAAGTGAAGGTGCATTGTTGTATGTAAGTTGAAGGTCAGTGAAGTGCGCCCTAACTTGGCCTCTCCCTGAACTCCTTATTTCGACATCAATATTACCAGGCAGACGATTTCTCCGGGAATCCTCCACTGACTTGAGACAAAATAGCTTTGCAAGTGTCGTGTAACCTCCTGGACTTGAGGCTACTGGAAGAGTAATTACTGCAAAGAACCCTTCACGGCCCCCCATGCTGAACTTTATCCCTGAGGCTGTAAAAGGGGTCAAGCTGGATTTTTTTTCTTCTTCTCAAGGGTCCTACCTGAAAATGACATCAATGCAGTCTAGTTTGGAAATACGTTGTCTGATGGCTGAAGCTCACGTTGATCTGTTTCTAAACCTGCATTCCCATACACAACAAAACTATACTATAATGAGAGCCATTTAACTTTTTGTGGCAGTATCTCTTTGAGATTATGCTTTTACAAGTTTGCGATTGCAAAACTTTGGTAGTGTTGACTCGGGTTGAGTACCATGGCCACTTTTTCAAATTGTTTCGATTTCACTTTGTAAGGTTCTAAATCGATTGATCACAATTCGATTTGATTTGATCTGCACTTAAATATTGAAAATGTCTCAAATTTGAATGAATGAATTTAAATACAATTGTATTTATTTATTTTATTTCTCTTCACCATAAACAACTTTGGACAGTTTAAGCTTTCTCAAAAGAACATTTTTGAAATAAGGAATTCCATCCATCCATCCATCCATCTTCTTCCGCTTATCCGAGGTCGGGTCGCGGGGGCAGCAGCCTAAGCAGGGAAGCCCAGACTTCCCTCTCCCCAGCCACTTCGTCCAGCTCTTCCCCGGGGATCTCGAGGCGTTCCCAGGCCAGCCGGGAGACATAGTCTTCCCAACGTGTCCTGGGTCTTCCCCGTGGCATCCCACCGGTCGGACGTGCCCTAAACACCTCCCTAGGGAGGCGTTCGGGTGGCATCCTGACCAGATGCCCGAACCACCTCATCTGGCTCCTCTCGATGTGGAGGAGCAGCGGCTTTACTTTGAGCTCCCCCCGGATGACAGAGCTTCTCACCCTATCTCTAAGGGAGAGCCCCGCCACCCGGCGGAGGAAACTCATTTCGGCCGCTTGTACCCGTGATCTTGTCCTTTCGGTCATAACCCAAAGCTCATGACCGTAGGTGAGGATGGGAACGTAGATCGACCGGTAAATTAAGAGAAAAAGGAAAAGAGTGCCATCTCCGGGTTGGGGAGGAGACCCTGCCCCAAGTGGAGGAGTTCAAGTACCTCAGAGTCTTGTTCACGAGTGAGGGAAGAGTGGATCGTGAGATCGACAGGCGGATCGGTGCGGCATCTTCAGTAATGCGGACGCTGTATCGATCCGTTGTGGTGAAGAAGGAGCTGAGCCGGAAGGCAAAGCTCTCAATTTACCGAAATAAGGAATTGCAAGTAAAAATGTACTTGTATTGGAACATTCCATTGCTATACATTGCATCAAAATATTTGTTGTTCATGTGAAAAATATTACCACGAAATATGCAAGGTATTCTTCTGGGACTCTTATTTTGTTAGCACATTCAAGCAATATGGTGCGCAACCGACCACTTTGCGGCCAGAGCTCCGATCAGCTGCCTCAACAATAGAGGCATGGAACATGGTCCACTCAGACTCATTATCTAGCACCTCTCTATTAACATATTCAAAGTTATCCCCGGAGGTGGGAATTGAAATACTCTCTGATGGGAGACGCTGCCAGACGTTCCCAGCAGACCCTCACGATACGTTTGGGCCTGCCAGGTCTGTCCATCATCTTCCCCCAGCATCGCACCCGACTCACCACCAGGTGGTGATCGGTTGAAAGCTCCGCCCCTCTCTTCTCCCGAGTGTCCAAAACATGAGACCGCCAATCCGATGATACAACCACAAAGTCAATCATCAAACTGCGGCCCAGGGTGTCCTGATGCCAAGCGCACATATGGACAACAATATGTTTGAACATGGTGTTTGTTATGGACAATCTGTGACGAGCACAAAAGTCCAATACCAAAACACCAGATCAGAGTTCAGATCAGGGCGGCCGTTGTCTCCCAATCACGCCTCTCCAGGTCTCACAGTCGTTGCCAACGTGAGCGTTAAAGTCCCCCAGTAGAACAAGGAAACCACCAGAGGGAGAACTCTGTAGTACTCATGCCAGATCCCACAAAGGAGAGGGGGCAGAGCAGAAAAGAGAGACGGCAGATCAACTGGTTCAAAATCTAAAGGATTTTAAAACAGATTCTAATGTTGCTATATTGCTGTTGAAGCTGTTAGTGAAAACTTACACTTTCCCCACACTACTTTTGTAACTTTAATGTTATCCTTTTGCAGCGTCTAGGCAGCCAACTTTCCGTTGCTAACAGCGCCTTTAAAAAAAACGCATATGGTCCGCGTTCAGGGACTGCGGTTAAAACAGGATGTTTTAACAACACATTTATTTGTTACAACTGCAATCAAGGAATGTTTTGATTGCCTCTCTAAAAAAATGTACACATACTATATAAGTAGCCAAGTATATAAAATTGGACTACTACAAACATACATTGTGATGTATACACATAAAAAGGACTGTATTTGACGCAGAGGAGCAAATGACTGTGTATGTTGTGGTAAAGGACAGCTGTACATGCATTCTTAGCATATCATATCAATAAGCTGTGCAGGTGCTGGTTCTAATATTGTAGCAAGCTATTGTTGCTGGTTATAATTCACATTAGCATACACATCTATTTGTTGTCAAAACGATTTGCGCTTTGCACTCATATTTGCGAGTATTCACTGACATCTCCCGCACACTGAACAATATCAATGTGACTGTTGATGAAATTTCACCCTAGTGCCTTTTGATAGAGAATGGCTTATTGTGTGTTTGAATTGGGCTCCAGAAAGGAATTCAAAATAAAGTTAAAGTTAAAGTACCAATGATTGTCACACACACACTAGGTGTGGCGAAATTATTCTCTGCATTTGACCCATCACCCTTGATCACCCCCTGGGAGGTGAGGGGAGCAGTGGGCAGCAGCGGTGGCCGCGCCCGGGAATCATTTTTGGTGATTTAACCCCCAATTCCAACCCTTGATACTGAGTGCCAAGCAGGGAGGTAATGGGTCCCATTTTTTATAGTCTTTGGTATGACTCGGCCGGGGTTTGAACCCACAACCTACCGATCTCAGGGCGGACACTCTAACCACTAGGCCACTG